>NC_048232.1:58920749-58920958 GCF_002007445.2 Ailuropoda melanoleuca
GCGGAGAAGCCCGATGAGGGACTCCTTTCTGGAACGCTGTGATCACGCCCTAATCCGAAGACAGGCACTTAATGACTGCACCACCCAGGCGCCCCAGGTTGTGGGCTCCTTGATTTTTCAGCCTGCCTTCTGGGGGAGGGGCCTGCCTGCAGGTACTCAGAAAACCCTGTTTGGGTAGAGTCTCTGTGTCCCTTGCGAGGGGGGATGGG
>NC_048232.1:58921432-58968312 GCF_002007445.2 Ailuropoda melanoleuca
GGCGCCCCAGCCCTCACTTCCAGGGCCGGCGCGTCTCTGTCCTTTGTGTTTCTAACCCTGCCAGCCGCCAGCCGCCCCGCGTGCGCTCCCGAGCTCCTGAGCTCCCTGTTTCACTATGGTTTGCCTGTGCTCTGGAGCGCCAGTTTTCAGTCTGGTCGCGCTTGCACTCCTGAGCTCTCGGTTTCACTCTAGTTCGAGTGTGCGGTCGGGAGCTCCTGTTTTCAGTTTGGACACGGGCGTTCCCACGCTCACTGTCTCAGTCCGCTTTCTTGCGGGTGCTGGTCTGAGAGTCCAGCCTGCTCCCCAGCACAAGGGGCTATTGCTTCCTGGCGCCTGAGCGCAGAGGCTCCCTCCCCCTTCCCTTTATCTTCCTATATCTGTGCTCGGATTCACAGCTCCCCGCTTTGTACCTCAATACTCAGCACTGGAGATGTTCATTTGTAGAGATCCAGATGTATCTTCCTGCGTCTCAGGCTGATTCTGTGGGTGTTCAGAATGGTCTGGTAGATATCCAGCTCGACTCGGACCAGCTGAGAAAGGGTCGCCTACTCCTCCTCCATCTTTTCTCCTCCTTGCAGAAAGTGGTTTGCCTTTCTGTTCATAGAGTTTCTGCTACTCTTTTCTTCATTCTCCAGTTGCATTCATAGGTATTCGGAATGGTTTGATAGCTCTCTCGCTGAATTCCTGGGACCAGACGAACTTTAGGTCTCCTGCTCCACCGCCATCTTGGAACGCCGAGCTGGAGCTCAACTCCTGTTTTAAACTGGGTTCCTTGCAGAAAGTGGTGGCTATTCCGTTCTTAGAGTTGTTGCTATTCTTTTCTTCATTCTCCAGTTGAGTTTGTAGGTGTTCAGAATGGTCTGATAGCTATCTAGCTGCATTCCTGGGACCAGACAAAATTTAAGCCTCCTGCTCCTCCGCCATCTTGGACTCCTCCCCAGTTTCGTTAAGAAATAATTGACATACATTACTGTATACATTTAAGGTGTACAGGATGATGTTTTGATTTACATATGTTGTGAAATGATTACCACAATAGTTTCAGCTAACATCTATTTTCATATATAGTTACAACAAAAAGAAAAGAAAGAAGACAAGGGGGAAAAACATTTTTCTTTGTGATGAGAACTCCTAGGATTTACTCTGTTGACAAGTTTCCTACATTTTATATATCAGTGTTAGCTATAGTCACCATGTTGTACTTTACATCCCTAGTACTAATTTATCTTAACTAGAAGTTAGTACCTTTTGATCACCTCCTCCAATTCCCCCTCTCCCTACCTTCTTCCTTTGGTAACTCAAAGTCTGTTCTCCTTTTCTCTAAGTGTTTGTTCATTTTAGATACCACATATAAGTGAGATCATACAGTACATATTTTCCTCTGACTTATTTCACTTAGCATAATGTCTTCAAGGCTCACCCATGTTGTCACAAATGGTAGGATTTCCTCATTTTTGTGGCTAAATAATATTCCGTTGTATATATTTACCACAACTTCTTCATCTGTTCATCCATTGATGGACACTTAGGTTGTTTCCATGTCTGGTTATTATAAATAATGCTGCTGTGAATGTGGGGGTGCAGATATCTTTTCAAGTTAGTGGTTTTTTTTTCCTTTGGATATATTCCCAGACTGGAATTATAGATCATTTTGTAGTTCTATTTTTAGTTTTTTGAGGACCTTCCATACCATTTCCCATAGTAGCTGTATCAATTTACAATAGCACCAACAGTGCACAAGAGTTTACATTTCACCACATCCACACCAGCCTTTGTCATCTCTTGTCTTTTGATGGTGGCCATTCTAACAGGCATGAGGTAATATCTCATTGTGATTTTCATTTTCATTTAATTTGTTTTAATTCAGCCTTTCATATATCTTCCTTAGAGAAATGTCTATACAGGTTCTTTGCCCATTTTTTAATTGGGTTATTTGTGTGTGTGTGTATGTTTTGTCATTGTTTTTGTTTTTGTTTTGTTTGTTATTGAGTTGAATGAATACTTTATATATTTTGGGTATTAACCCCTTATCAGATATATGGTTTGCAAATACATTTCACATTCTGTAGTTTGTCTTTTCTCTTTGTTGATGGTTACCTTTGTTGTGCAGAAGCTTTTTAGTTGGATATAGTCCCACTTGCTTATTTTTTATGTTGTTACTTGTGCTATATGTGTCATATCCAAAAAATCATTACCAAGACACATGTCAAGGACCTTTATTCCTGTGTTTCCTTCTAGGAGTCTCATGGTTTCTGGTCTTACATTTAAGTCTTTAATCCATTTTGAGTTAATTTTTGTCAGTGGTGTAAAGATACCTAGTTTCATTCTTTCATATGTAAATATCCAATTATTCCAGTACCATTAATTGAAGAGTGTCTTTTCTCCATTGAGTATTTTTAGCTCTCTTGTCAAATATTTATTGACCATATACACTTGTGTTTATTTCCAGGCTCTCAATTCTGTTCCATTCGTATGTTTGTCTGTTTTAATGATGGCACTGTACTGTTTTGATGACTACAGCTTTACAGTATAGCTTGAAATCAGGAAATGTGATGTCCCCTGCTTTGTTCTTCCTTCTCAGGATTATTTTGGCTATTTTGGGTCTTTTGCAGTTCCACACAAATTTAGGAGTGTTTTCTTCTATTTCTGTAAAAAATGCCATTGGAATCTTGATAGGGATTGCACTGAACTTATGGGTGGCCTTTGGTAGTACTGACATTTTAATAATATTCATTCTTCCAATCCCTGAATCCTGAAGCCAGGTATCTTTCCATTTGTTTGTATCTTCATCAATTTCTTTCATCAATATCTTGTATTTTTCAGAGTAGAGATCTTTCACCTCCTTAATTAAATTTATTCATAAGCATTTTGTTATTTTTGATGCTATTGTAAATGGTATTGGTCTCTGTATTTCAGAAAATTCATTGTTAGTACAGAGAAATGCTATAGATTTTTGTATGTTAATTTTGTATCCTGCAACTTTATTGAATTCATTGATTAGATATAACAGGTTTTTTTTGGCTGTCTTTAGAATTTTCTATATATAAAATCATGCCATCTGCAAATAGAGACAATTTTACTTCTTCCTTTCCAATTCTGATACCTTTTATTTCCTTTTGTTGCTTGATTTCTCTAGCTAAGATTTCCAGTACTATGCTGATTAGGAGTGGTGAAAATGGACACCCTTGTCATATTCCTGATCTTAGAGGAAAAGTTTTCAACCTTTCACCATTGAGTGTGATGTAAGCTGTAGGCTTATCATATACGGGCTATATTATGTTGAGATATGTTCTTTGCGTTCCTAAATTGTTAAGAGTTTTTATCTGTTGTTTGGTAAGTGAGATGTTTGCCCAGGTGCGCAGGTTCTTGTCACTGATTAATTGATTGCTAGGAGTTTCCTGAAGCAAATACTAAAGTTATTTATTGGTTTACAGTCTTATATTACCTGGCAAATTTTTTTCTTGGCAAAACAGATGTAATGCTGTCACAGGCATTGGCAAAGATGGTCTCAGTTCTCCAGGCAAAAACAACAATGTTCTGGCTGCAACAGCCAATTTTATTGGAATAATCTATACAAACCTCCTTCAAGTGAATGGACAAAAGACTGAATAGGGCTCTAGATTTTAGGCATTAGTTAGATGGTTGCAGACCACCAGGCCATTTAAATCCATATTCTCCATAATTCATCCAGTGGTAGCAGCGCTTGGTCCATATTTCTATCATCTAAGTATCTTGAACACCACTCATTTCAACAAAGAATTCTATTATCTCTTAAGCTAATTGCTCCTTATAGAGTAATAGCCTAAAAAAATTGTTTTAGTCACCTCTGGAATGTGTATTCTTATTTATTTATTTATTTATTTATTTATTTATTTATTTGAGAGAGTGAGAGAGATCACAGAGGGGGAGAGAGAAGCAGACTCCCTGCTGAGCAGGGAGCCCTATGCAGGGCTCGATCCCAGGGCCTTGAGATCATGACCTGAGTCCAAAGCAGATGCTTAACTGACTGAGCCACCGAAGCACCCCTGGAATGCTTATTCCTATTAAGAACTTAAGTTCTTTCACGAGTTGAGTAACTGCCCAATGTGAATTATCAGCAAAACAGTTAACCCAAGGGTATAATTAGAGCTCATTTATACACATACCTATTGATATCATGGACTATTTAAAATTGTTTATAGAAAATATGAAGCTTGCAATTATATATAAGTGAAGATGCAATGTGTAAAATATTTAAAAAATAAGTACTGTGAGGATCCTGCCAATGAACAAATAGAATAGCCAGCTATTTATTATGCTATTTTTATAAGAGAATTTAAGAAAATGTCCTCAAACTCTTAAAATTTACTTTGCTTACATGACATTCATGCAATGTAGGTATTTTCTTCTGATTTATGATTTTTTAAATTTTTTCAACTTTTTTATGATTCATATTTTCAAATTTACAAAAAGTTAGAAGAATGCTATTGCTATTCTCAAAACGTAGATTCAACAATTACCAATACTTTGCCATAGCCACTATATTTATCTATTTTGCTATCTGCCCTCTATCTAAATTTCATCAAACACTTTTGAAGTAAGTTTCAGATATTATAACACTGAACACTTAATAACTATATGTCTATTAATATTAAGGGCATTCTCTAACATAACCATGATTTATTATCCCACCTAAAAAATTATTCCTAATTCTGTCATATTCAATACCCAAGCTATTTCCAAAGTTCAATGTGGAGATTTGAATCACATTTTGCAGGCATTGAAATATGGAACTTAAACAAATTCCAATTTAATTATTTCCATATCAATATTTCAATCAATTTATACACATTGTACTGCTGTAATAGCTACTTTCTCTGTATGAGGAGTTACAAAGGAAGAACTTTTAAAATATTAAATCTTCAAAGAAACTTATCCAAAAAAGTTAAGTCAAAGGCAGTATTGTATGGTATTATAATTAAAACTTGTACTGTAATTTACATTATGTTTCACAGACTATGGGATTTTTCAAAGCACTCATTTGTACACCACTAGACTGTATTCTAAATTCCCATCTCAAAATACTTTGAATATGCCCTATATTATAAATTATCAATATAATTTATTTCTTGTTTGAAGGAATTAGACAAATAATAATCACTTTATTTTATGTAATAAACTTGTTTTATACCTGTGCTAACTATCAATGCCTTAGTTGGGAAAAATTTTTTCTTCCTACCATCATCTACTCTTTGCAATATCACACTAGGTCTCACAGTCACTTGGGAGAGTATCAATACTACTGCTTTAAAATTTCCAAATCAATTTTTTTTTAATGAACATTCTAGATCGAAGAAAAAGGATAACAGATTCTCTTAAGTAAATTCATTTCTGAGGTTTTCCTTCACAAGAATCCCACAGTAAAGAAAGAAAAAAATATAACCTTACCAGTATGTACTTGTACAATTTAGACAAAGAACTTTATTTTATTTTTTTAAAGATTTTATTTATTTATTTGACAGAGAGAGAGAGAGAGAGACAGCCAGTAAGAGAGGGAACACAAGCAGGGGGAGTGGGAGAGGAAGAAGCAGGCTCCTAGAAGAACATGGACCCCGATGTGGGGTTCAATCCCAGAACCCTGGGATCACGCCCTGAGCCGAAGGCAGACACTTAATGACTGAGCCACCCAGGCACCCCTAAAGACAAAGAACTTTAACCTCAGTGATTTAAATAGCATACTTTCCTTTATAGGCACCCGGCACAATCATTAAAAAAAAAAGAAAGAAATTGTATGTAAACTCAGCTACTAATCCCAATTAGCCATCTTGCTATCAAAAACATAGGATTATTTCCAAATCATATGTTTAAATAATCTGTGGACTGAACCAAGTTTGTAAATTTTTATTTATGCAATATGTTTGCTGAAACACAATGTTGATTTGAAGGAGAAATAAAAGAAGCATAATCAATTAAGTTGATTTACTAATAGTAGAATTTTATCAAACTGAGATCGATATTATCCAATTCAGTACATCCAGACATGAGAAGAAACGCTACACAAATGCAGTTCATTTTGCAAAGTGGAATCACATCTTTCAAACTCCGAGACAGAGGCCAAATCTCAGACCCCAGTGAAGGACCTGGAGCACACTGCGCAAATATGAACCGAGATGTTACGGTATTTTGAAGCTTACTGAAAAGTGAAGACAGGGGAGCCTGGGTGGCTCAGTTGATTAAATGTCTGCCTTAGGCTCATGTCATGATCCCAGGGTCCTGTGCTCAAGCCCTACATCAGGTTCCCTGGTCAGCAGGGAGTCTGCTTCTCCCTGTCCCTCTGCAGCTCCCCCTGCTTGTGTTCTCTGAGCCAAAGGAGCAGCAGCAGTTTGGTTGACAGCAGTGGCTAAGGAGCGGGAGGCAGAGCTCTTCAGCTGACAACTTCTCCAGTTACCAGATAACGAGAAAGAATGATTTTGCATCAGGTGTGCATCACTTCACCTATTTCATACCCTCAGCCTTAGTATTTTGTTGAAAGATTTCCTAGGAAACTCTGGTTTCCTGCTAAAGAAAGTAATACGGTCGCATGCAGTTACTTCACGCTTTTTAAAGTATGTTTTGAAATTACATACCCATGAGAATAACGGGAAGCTGAGAAAGCACCTCTTTCTATGCTTTACTTCTTTAAGCTATTATATTAAAAACAAACAAGGCTTCTTGTTTTCAGTATATAATTTCAAAAGGAAATAAACTATTCTGATGTTACCAGCTGTGATATTTGAAAAGATTAGATGAGGCAAAAGTGCTTGAATTTTTTTAGCATGCTAGGCAATAAAAGGGATTATCTACAGTGTAGAGCGTGACATGGAGTCTGAGTCTGAGTTCAAACCTATGTCTACCCTGTTGCTGTTTACTTTGAAGAAATAATTTATATGAGTCTCAGTTACTTTGTCTGGACAGTGAGATCTTCAGAACCTACCCCATGAGTCACTGACAGAATTAGGTGAGAAAAAAAAAATTCATAAAGGCAGTAGAAAATGGCCTGATGTCTGTCATTATTTTTTAATATCATCATTGTAATGATTTTATCAGTGTAACAAGAAACACTGTTTCTATTAACATTCCTATAAACTTTCCATGAACTTTACTCTTTCTGTATATATATTCTCACTTAGAATGCAGGAACCAGTCTAAGTTCCTATGCATAACTATTTTATTTTCAAGTTATTGCCTTCCAAGTTTCTAGATTCAGAACATTTTTTATTCCGATAAAATGACATTACCCTTTGTGGCTATCTCCTTTCTGATCTTTAATCTCATTTTTGCTTTTCTGTACACACAGCTGTATTACATTTTCAGCATCCTTAGCAGGCGGGTGTGACAGTGTGACTGATGAACAGCAGAAATAATACACACCACCTTCAGGCTGGGCCCTTAAAATCCTCTCACATCTGATCCTTGAGGTTTCTTTCCCGCTCTGCTGTCTTCATGCAGAGGAGAAGGCAGCACGAAGATCCACATTTGAAATACAGAAACAGTGCACAGCGGAAGTGGCAAGTGTCTACACATCACATATTCAGAGAGAGACTGTCCACCTATCAGATCCACCTGTTTGGACTTACATGATTGAAAAATAAACTTCAGTTGTGTTTAGCTTCTGATATTTTGGAGTGTCAATGTTGTAGCAGCTCTTGTCACCTTCACTAAAATATCTCTAAAAGTGGGAAAGCCTTATATACAGGTACGGAATTTCAGAGTCAGAACAAATACCCAAATATCTATAATCTGACAAAATCAGTCACATCAGGCATTTAGAAGCTAATTGATATCAACATAAGAATCCAAATTTCTTGTCTTTTTTTCCCTACACATTAAAATTTTATTTTTATGTGGGGCTTATCTAGCTCATGACTGGACTTTTTTTCTCTATTATTTCTTAAGAGCAGAGTAATCAGAAACTGATATGTAAAAGACATCTAAAGTAGAAATCATACTCTTTGAACCATGAGTCTTTCATTAAGTTTTATCTGTGTAGGCAAAATGGATTTATGAAAAGTATATGAGGCTTAGAATCAGCCAGATCAGGGTTTAAATCCCAGTTCTCATATTTTTTTCTCTGTGTGCTATTGGGCAAGTTATTGAAATTCAGGCAGCCAGTCCATAAAATGGGAGTAACAAAGAAACTATGATAAATAACAATTATAGAATTTAATATCTACCTATGTAGTGCATACTTACAAAATATAGTACAGAAAGAGAAAATAAATTAACACTTACTGAGCATGTCCACCTCAGGCACTATGCTAAGTTCAGATCACCCTATTGAATAAAGTCACTGTATTTGGCCTGTATCTATTTCTCAATCTCAAATGATTTCTCCTTGGTAAACTCTAGCCTGGAATCACACAGTGATGAGAATTCCAAGGAAAGCAGTCCCCAGCTTCTGTTAGATGTGACTATGCTGATGCTATCTGGCAATAGACAATCCAGCACGTGTAGATAGTATTTTCCACATAACATAGAAGAAGAAATTATAGTAAAAATAAAAAATGTGTCTGGCATTAACTATGTTCCAGGAACACTTCATTAAGAGGTTACATTTACATTCACTTAATTTTCACAAGCTCTCTTCCTGTCTTACATTTGAAGATAATTAAGGTGAATGAGTTAAAGCAACTTGAATAAGATCTAGAAGTACTAAATGGTAGAGCCAAGATTCAAGACTCATTCTTTCTGATATCACAGCTTGAGCTTTTGAAAGGTAAAATCAGGGGCACCGGGGTGGCTCAGTCCATTGAGCGTCTGCCTTCTGCTCAGATCATGATCTCAGGGTCCTGGGATCAAGCTCCCAGTTGGACTCTCTGCTCAGCAAGGAGTCTGCTTGTCCCTCCCCCACCTCTACTCATGCTCTCTCCCTCTCTTTCTCAATCTCTCTCTCAAATAAACAAATAAATAAGATCTTTAAAAAAATAAATAAAAATAAAAAGTAAAACCAGAAATGAAATTCTGACCGTTTAATTGCAAAGTTTATGCCATTGACATCTTTATTACTTCTATAGTATAAAACTCAGAGGCATTTTCTTCAGGATAATTGCCAAGATAAAAATAGATGACATAGCAATATACAGTTACAGTGCTACAAAATTATTTTATATAAGTATGTTTAAAAATTTTGGTATATATGAGAGTTAGTCAGCTAGTTAATGAATGATAATGAAGGCATATAACTAGTACTTAACAAGATGATTATTATGAACTAAATTTTCCCCCCCTCCCCAAATTCATGTTGAAGCCCTGACCCCCCTGTGACTGTATTTGGAGATAGGGCCTTTAAAGAAGTAATTGAAATCAAATGAGGTCATAAAGGTGGGGTCCTAACCCATTGTGGCTAGTGTCCTTATAAGAAGAGGAAAAGACAGCAGGGATGTGTGCATACAGAGAAAAGGTCATATGAGGCACAGCAAGAACACGGTCATATGTAAGGTAAGAAAGGAGCCCCAAGAGAAACTAAACTTGCCAACACCCTGGTCTTGGACTTCTAGACTCCAGAACTGTGAGAAATAAATTTCTGTTGTTTAAGCCACCCAGTCTTATAGTATCTTATTATGGCAGCCTTAGCAGACAAATATAAAGATCTCACATAATAGAGTGGGAAAAAGGATGGGTTTGTATGTGCTTTGGTATGATGCAAAGCACTTTTAATTTCACAGGAAAAAATCTGCCTGCTTTCTTCTCCTTCTCCTTCTCCTTCTCCTTCTCCTTCTCCTTCTCCTTCTCCTCCTCCTCCTCCTCCTTCTCCTTCTCCTTCTCCTCCTTCTCCTTCTTCTTCTCCTTCTTCTTCTTCTCCTTCTTCGATTTATTTATTTTAGAGAGAAAGAGAGAGTGTGCACATACTCGAGTGCAGGGGAGGAAGGGGTAGAGGGAGAGAGGGTCCCAAGCAGACTCCACGCTAAGAGTGGAGCCCACACAGGGCTTGATCTCACAACCCTGATCTCAGGACTGGGAGATCACAACCCAAGTGGAAACCAAGAGTCATACGCTTAACCCACTGGGCCTCCCAGGCACCCACTATACCTGCTTTCTTTAAATAATGTTTGTATCACTCAAGATTCCACTGTAGGTAACAGAAATCATTTTATCTAGTTAAACCAAAAAAAAAAAAGGTATTCAATGAAAATCCTATAGCTATATCATATTTAATGGTGAAAAATTAAATGATTTACCCTAAGATCAGCAAGAAGACAAAGATGTCTATTCTCAGAACTTTTATCCAAAATATTACTGGATAAAAGTTGCAAACATGTAAGAAAGAGAAACAAAAAGCACCCAGTTTGGACAGGAAAAAGAGAAACTGTATTTACTCATAAATGAAATGACCTGTCTTGTAGAAATTTGATGGAATCAACAAAAAAGCTACTAAAAAGAGAAACTGTATTTACTCATAAATGAAATGATCTGTCTTGTAGAAATTTGATGGAATCAACAAAAAAGCTACTAAAACAACTAAGTGAGTTTAGCAAGTTTTCATGATGTAAGATCAATAGAAAATTGGCTTATTTTATACACTAGCAATGAATAATTGGAAATTGAAATTAGCAATTAATATGATATACAGTAGCATAAAAATATGAAATATTTAGGAATAATCAGGTCCAAAATCCATAAGGTTTGTAAATAAAAGCTATACAATTTGGCTAAGAGGATTTAAAGAACGTGATAAATTGAGAGATTCCTCATGTTCATGGTAAGAAGACAATCTCTTTAAAATGTCATTCCCCTATAATTGATCTATAGATTAAACACAATACTTATCAAAACCTAGCAGATGTGTGTGTGTGTGTGTGTGTGTGTGTGTGTAGAAAAAGACAAATTCATTCTTAAACTCATGTGGACACACAAAGGACCTAGACTAGCCAAAATAGCTTTGAAAAAGGAGAAAAATTTAGAGGATAAAGACTCCTCAATCCCAAAACTTGTTACAAAGCTACAACAATCAAAATAGTGTGGCATTGGCCACAAAGATAGATAGATAAATAGATTCTAAATGAAGCAGAATAGAGAGTTTGGAAATAGACTCACATATATATGTAAAATTTATTTTCAAGAAAGGTAAACAATTCAGTGGAGAAAAGGTAGTCCTTTCAACAAATAGTGCTGGAACAATTAGATATCCACATGCAGAAAATGAGCTTCGATCCATGCTAACCCTTATGCAAAAATTAACTCAAAATGGATTATATACCTAAATGTATAAAACTAAAACTATAAAACATCTAGAAGAAATCTTAGGCGGGGAAACTTCCCAACTTTGGATTGGGCAAAGATTTCATAGATGGAACATCAATTGGGAAATCAGTAAAAGATAAATATTAATAAGTTCCATTTCCTCAAATTTAAAATCTACTTTTTGAAAGAGTCTGTTGGAGAATTAGAAGATAAGCCACAGACCAAGATGAAATACTGCAAAACCTACATCTAATAAAGGACTTTACCTGGAATCTATACAGAACAAAAATGATCAAAAACCTTGAACAACACTTTACCAAATGAAACATGGATTGTCAATAAGTACATGAAAAGATACTCAACGTAAGAAGTCGCTAAAGAAATTCAAATTGAAACTGCATTAAGATACCACTATACTCTTTAGAATTGTTTAAAAACAAAAAACAAAAAAAATTAGCTTAGCAAATAAAATGTTGGGCAAGACGTGGAGTACCCAGAACTCTCACAAACTGTCGGTAGGAATGTCAAATGGTACAATCACTTTGGAAGATAGTTTGGCAGTTTAAACATTAAACAAGCAACTATCCTATGATCCGGCTGTTCAGCTCCTAAGTATTACCCAAGAAAATGACAGCAAAACAGCTTCGCAAAGACTGGTACACAGCTATTCAAAGCAGCTTTACTTGGATAAGCAAATCACAGTGCATCTGCACAATGAGAGCAGAATGATACAAAACAATGACCTATGGATACATGTAATAACATGGATGAATCTCAAACAGAGGGGGTTTGCCAAAGAAACCAGACGAAATATATAGTGCAAATTGTATGATGCCATTGGGATACATTTCTAAAAGATAAACATTGATCTATTGTGATCTACTGTGACATTGATCTGTTGTGGTTGCCTGGGGATTGTTGGTGGACAACAGAGAGTGGAGGGATTACAAAGAGGGAGGAATGACAAAGTGGCAACAAGAGATGTCATTACCTTGATTGTGATGATGATATCGTAGGTATATACGTGTGTACATACATACACATCTCAAATTATATACTTTAAATATGTGTAATTTGTTGTATGTGCATCCAGCAGTTAATTTATTGTCTTTTTTGTTTGTTTGTTTTCTTTTTGGCTTGTCCTTATATTAGGCCACTTTAAGCTGTCTCACAGATTGCTGGTACTTTGTTCATTCTTCTTTTCTTTCTGTGCTTTATTTTGGATAGTTGCCATTGCCATGGCTTCAAGTTAGCTATCTTCTTCTTCAGTGTCTAATCAGAATTTAATCCATCCAGTGCATGGATGGAAGGATTTTTTATGTCAAACATGTATTTTTAACCTGCAGAAATTTGATTTGGGTTTTTCAAACATCTTACATGATCAATATATACCTTAATTCTTTGAACATATGGAATATGGTGGTAATTGTTTTAATACCTTTGCCTACTAATTCTATTATCTGTGTCATTTGGGGGACTGTTTTGATTGAGGAATTGTTGTCCTCATCATGAGACATTTTTCCTATTTCTTTGAACACCTGGTGATTTTCTTGTTTTATCTTGGTATGTGCTGGATATATTTGTATTTTTATAACTACTATTGTGCTTTGTTCTGGATAGTGGTTAAATTAATTATAAACATTTTTTTCCTTTCAGTTCCTGATATTAAGCTTTCCTGGTGAGATCAGGCAGAATTTAGTCTAGGGTTAATTTCTCCTTCATCTTCCATATCTTCATCTCTCACACACCCACTGAGGCAAAACTCTTCTCAGAAATCTGTCCAATACCCCAAACATTATGAGGTATTCCATTCTGACTGGTGGTAAAAATGACTATTTTCGACCCTACATAAATTCTAGGGATTATTTCTTCTGATCTTTTTCTGTTGGTTCTTTCCCAGCCTGGCACAGCTTCCTCAAAAACATGTGCTGATTAATACTCAGTTGGAGGCCTGAGGAAACTCTGAGAAGCCCCAGTGTGCCATACAAACTCCAGTCACCTTGACTTTCCAGACTTACTAGTTCATCTCCTCAATTCAAGAAGAGGGCCAAACTCTGGGTTCCCTTGCATGGGCAGCAGTGTAGAACTCTCTCAAGACGGTAAGCACAGAAAATTGAAGAGCTCACATACATTTCCCTTTTAAGGGGTTCATTGTCCTTTGTAGTCTGATGTCTTGAAAACGATTATTAATGTACATTTGGTCTAGTTTTTAAATTGTTTCAAGCAGAAGGTTAAAACTGGCTCAAGTAACACCATCTTGGCTAGAAGTAGAAATATCAAAGGCCTTGTGATTTTGATCTAAAAATAAAATATATTCGACGGGGTATGTGTACTCAAGAGGGACAGAGCAAGAGAAAAGGAATCTGAAGATGTGGTCTTTCTCTACTTTTATAAATTAGAGGCTGCGGTCAAGGACAAGTCAGTCTTGCTGAACTTCAGCGGAATGAAGGTATTAGTATCTGTCCTTTCTGCTCCACACTGTTATTGTGCTGCTTTAGGGGGACATGGTTTGCATATTTTAATGGGGATACTATACGTAGTTCACCAATAAGAGGCATTTTGGTACGAAAACTTATCACATAAATATTAAAATACATATTGTGAAGAAAATGAGCTCTGGTGTCAGAATCATGAACCCAAAAGCTGTTTCTGCTATTTACAAGGTAGTTTGGCAATTTAATTAAACTCTCTGAATTTCAATTTCCTCTTCTTTAAACTGAAAGTAACTGTTCTTACATGGAAGGGTTGTTGTAAAAAATTTAAAAAGAAAATATATACAAGATTCCTAGAAAAGTGCATGTGGAAGGATGCCAATAAATGTGTGAATTTTTGGATTGTGTAATAAGTAGCAAAAAACAAAAGAGAAGTAATCTGTTGGGGGAGAAAAAAAAAGACAACTCTGCACACAGATGCCACACATTTGTGTTGTCTGGACTTCTTCCTGAGAAGTGGGCATCAGAGCCAACACTTGTCTACACAGCATCTTCGTTTGGGTTATAAATAGAAGCCTTCTTTCTGTGTGTGAACAGATTAGAAAAAGATGCCCCTTGCTTTAGATGACAGAGCCTGTTAAGAAGAAAGTGTAAACTGAATTCAGCCTCTTACTCCCAAAGACAGGCTTCACCATGCAGCACACAAACTGTGAGTTGGACACAGAGGCCCTGGTGCTAAAAGGCCCCAGAGGATATTCTCATTTCTCTCTGGCCTTCATGGCTTCTTGCTCAGAATCTCTGGTACCACACAAAAGGGAACAATTTGAGAACAGGCAGAAGTTGACATGTGGTCTTGAGATATTTAGTAATATATTTTTTCTAAGTCCTAAGAAGAAGATGAATTGGAGAATGTGCTATTTGGGGGAGGTTAGTAATAAAATATATATTTTTATATAAAATTAATATTTTAAAATGTATATTTATTATATATGTAAAATAATATTTTACATATTTTATACATATTATATATTTATATATATTTCTATTTGACCCACTCTACTCTGAGCTAAACAATGCAGGAATTATTACATTTCATTTAAAATAGTCATTTCCTTTTTTAAAAAAAGACCAAAAAGCATATACACCTCTTTTTGGATTATGTTTTCCTTCTTACTTGAAGAGACTTAAAGATAGTGGTGATTCCTCTGAACAAAATTTCCTGCATTTGGTTGTGCTAGACATTTTGTTTAGATGTTAAAAATCAAGTAACTAGAACTCTTATTATTGAAGCCTATCTGTGTGGGATCTGTTTATTTGAAAGGCAGAGGTAATGTAAGGGAGAGGAAAGAAGTGTCATGCTGCTAAGACAGGTTTCTGAAGACTGACAGCATTCTAATTAAGGAAATCTCATTATTTGTTAAAAAAGTAAACAACAGTCAAAAAAGCCATAAATCTATTTTTCAATGATGCAAAGATGCAACATTATGAATAAATGTGCTGTGCCAGCCAACACTTGTATGCAAATAGCAATTTCAAAGAATTTCAGAAATATTTACATTATCTTTATACCTCCCTTTATTCATTTACTCACATAGCCATACACTTATTGAAAATTAACCACACCATGCTTCAACTTATACATCATTTCGGGTACTCACCATCACAGCAAAGATATTCAAAACTGTTTTTGCAAACAATCAGCAAGCAATTCCTTAATATTTTTCCCCTTCAGCTCATGTCATTTGAAATTATTTCCCAAATGTCCATTAGAACTACTTTTGTTAAAGAATTACATAGACTTTTTAATTTCAATAGTCTCTATCCTCTTCTCATTTTATCCAATTTTTCAATGCCATTCAAAACAGTTGACCACATCTTCTTTTTCTAAAGACATTTTTTTAGGGCAGTTTTAGGCAAAACTAAGCAAAACAGAAAAGTTACAAAGATTTCCCATGCACCTCACCCCCACACATGCATAATCTCCCCCATTATAAACATATTGCCCCAAAATGGTATATTTGTTAAAATTGATGAAATTGTACATTTGAACAACTGACACATAATAATCACTCAAAAGTCCATAATTTACATTGGAGTTCACTCTTGGTGGTATACATTCTAAGGGTTTGGACAAATACATAGTGGCATGTATCCCTCATCACAGTATCATACAGAGTGTTTTTATTGCCCTAAAAATTCTCTGTGCTCCATCTCTTCATTCCTACTACCACCCTCCCTCCCTTCCCACACTCCTAGCAACCACTGATCTATTTACTGTCTCCATAATTTGGCCTGTTCCAGAATGTTATATAATTGGAATCATATGGTATATAGCCTTTTTCAAATTGGCTTCTTTCACTTAGTTATACGACTTTAAGATACTTCCATGTCTTTTCATGATCTGAAAGCTTATCTCTCTAGCACGAAAAATATTCCATAATCAGGATGTATCACACTTTATTTATTCACCTACTGAAGGAAACTTGGGTTGCTTGCAAGTTTTGGCAATTAGGAATAAAGCTATAAATACTTGTGTGCAGATTTTGTGTAGATACAAGTTTTCAACTCACTTGGATTAATAACAAGGAGTGCTATTGCTCAATTGTATAGTAAGAGTATCTTTAGTCTGGTGAAAATAAACCACCAAACTGTCTTCCAAAGTGGTTGTTCCATGTTGCATTCCCACCAGCAATGACTGATTCCTGTTGCTCCACAGCCTCACCAGCATTTGCTTTGTCAGTGTTCCAGATTTTGGCCATATGAATAGCTTTATAGTGGTATCTCGTTTTTATTTGCATTTCACTGATGAAATATATTGTGGAGCATCTTTCATATGCTTATTTGCCACTTGTATATCTTCTTTGGTGAGGTGTCTGTTAAGGTCATAGTCCATTTTTTAAATTGGGTTGTTTTAATTATTGAGTTTTAGGAGTTCTTTGTATATTTTGGATATCAGTACTTTATCAAATGTTTATCTTTTGCAAATATTTTCTCCCAGTCTGTGGCTTGTTTTCCCATTCTCTTGAAATTGTCTTTTGCAAAATGGATGTTTTTAATTTTAATGAGTTCCAGCACATCAATTAGTTCTTTTGTGGGTCAAACAGGATACATGATGTTGTCTCTAAAAAGTCATCACCATAACCAAGATCATTTAGGTTTTCTTCTGTTATCTTCCAGTATTTTTATAGTTATGCATTTTATATTTAGGTTCATGATCCATTTTAATTTTGTGGACAGTGTAAGGTCTATGTCTAGATATATATATATTTTTTTTTCATGCTGATATCCAGTTGTTCCAGTGTCATTTGTTGAAAAGGCTCCTAGTCAAAGGTGAGTTAACTATATTTATGTGGGTCTATTTCTGCATTCTCTGTTCTGTTCCACTGATCTATTTGTCTATTCTTTTACCAATACTACACTGTCTTGATTACTGGAATTTTATAGTAAGTCTGGAAGTCTTGAAGACAGTGTCACTTCTCCAACTTTGTTCTGCTTCTTCAATATTGTGATGGCTATTCTGAGTTGTCTCCCCATATAAACTTTTGACTTGGTTAGCTGATATCCACAAAATAATCTTCTGGGATTTTGATTGGGATTACATTATAGCTATAGAGCAGGTTGGGAAGAACTGATATCTTGATAATATTGAGTCTTCCTATGCATGAATACTTCCCCACTTATTTAGTTCTTTGATTATTGATCAAGGCTTTGTTGCTTTCCTCATACAGATCTTATACACATTTTGTTATATTTATACCTAAGTACTTCATTTGTTTGGGTTCACTTGTCATGTCATATTCTGTTGTAATTTTAATTTCCATTTGTTCATTTCATTTCTGATATATAGGAAAGTGATTTAATTCTGTATGTTAACCTTGAATCCTGAAACCTTGCTACTATAATCATTATTAGGATGGCTGTTTTCATTGATTCACATCTTCTACACCGATGATCGTGTCACCTGTGAACAAAGACAGTTTTATTTGTTCTTCACAATCTGTAAATCTTTTATTTCCCTCTAGTGTCTTATTGCATGAGCAAGGACTTTCAATACAATGTCAAAAAGAAGTGGTGAGAAGAAGTACCCTTGCCTTGTTCTTGATCTCTTAGTGAGGAAACTTCTAGTTTCTCACTGTAAGTATGACTTAGCAGTAAGTTTTTTGTAGATAGTCCAATCAAGTCAAAAATGCTCTTTTCTATTCCTTGTTTATTGAGAGTTTTTATTATAAACAGGTGCTGGATTTTGTCCAATGATTTTTGTACATCTATTGATATGACCATGTGATTTTTCTTTTTTTAGCCTGGTGAGATGATTAATTACGTTAATTGATTTTCCAATGTAGAACCAGCTTTGCATACCTGTGAAAATCCCAGTTAGTTGTGGTGCATAATTCTTTTTATGAATTTTTGGGTTCAAAATGCTAATATTTTGGTCAGGATTTTACATATATGTTCATGAGAGATATTGGTATATAATTTTTTCTCATGATGCTTTTGTCTGGTTTTGGTATTAGGGTAATGCTGGCCTCATAGAATGAGTTCAGATGTATTTCCTCTGTCTCTATCCTCTGAAGGAGACTGTAGAGAATTAGCAATTTTTTACTTAAATGTTTTGTAGAATTCACCAGTAAACCTCTCTGGGCCTGGTGTGTTATGTTTTGGAAAGTTATTAATCATTTAATCAATTTCTTCAATAGATCTATGTCTACTTAAATTGCTTATTTCTTCTCATGTGAGTTTTGACAATTAGCATCTTTTGAGAAATTAGCCTTTCATTGAGGTTATCAAATTTGCGAGCATAGAGTTTTTCACAATAATCTTTTATTATCCTTTAAAAGTCCATGGGATCTGTAGTGATGCATCCTCTCTCATTTCTGATATTAGTCATCTGTGTCCTCTCTCTTTTTAAACATGGATAGAGACTTATCAATTTTATTGATCTTTTTAAAAAGCCATCTTTGGTTTTATGGATTTTCTCTACTGTATTCTTGTTTCCAATTCATTGATTGCTGCCCTATTCTTATTATTTCATTTCTTCTGCTCAATTTTAGGTTTAATTTGACCTTTTTCTAGTTTCCTAGGGTGGAAACTTAGATTATTAACCTTATATTTTTCTTCTTTTCTGATATATGCATTCAATGCTATAAATTTCTCTCTAAGCACTGTTTTCACTGTATCCTACAAATTTGGATAAGTTGTGTTTTCATTTTCATTTAGTCCAAAATGTTTAAAAATTTCTCTTGAGATTTCTTCTTTGATCCATGTGTTACTTCGAAATATATTGTTTAATTTAGTTCATAATTTTCCCGTGATCTTTCTGTTATTTATCTCTAGTATAACTCAATTTTGGTCTGAGAGCAGACATTCTGTGATTTCTATTCTTTTAAATTTATTTGTATGTGTTTTAATGCCCAAAATATGGTCTATCTTAGTGAATGTTCCATGTGAGCTTGCGTAGAATATGTATTCTGCTGCTATTGAATGAAGAGATCTATAAATGCTGATTATATCCAGTTGATTGATGGTGTTGTTGTGTTCCACTACACTCTTACAATTTTCGTCCCGCTGAACCTGTCCTTTTATTTTCCTTTTCTAAAAAAATTTCAGCTTTATTGATGTATAAAATTGTTGCATATTCAAAGTGCAAATCATGGTGACTTGATACATGTATACATTGTGAAAGTAGATTCATTAAATTTCTCCTTAAATATCTGCCTGTTTTTGCCTCATGTAGTTTGACATTCTGTTTTTAGTACATCACATTAAAGGTTTGTATGTTTTCTTGGAGAAATTATCCCTTATGATTATATAATACACTCCTTTTTAAAAAATTTGCTCACTTTTATTTTAATTCCAGTGTAGTTAACATACAATGTTATATTGGTTTCAATGTAGTGATTCAACAGTTTCATATATCACTCAGTGCTCACCCAGAAAAGTACTCTTCATCGCCTTCATCTATTTCACCCATCCCCCCATGAACCTTCCTGCTGGTAACAATCTATTTATTCTCTATAGTTAAGAGTCTGTTATTTTGGTTTGTCCCTCTTTTTTTTTCTTTGTTTATTTGTTTTATTTCTTAAACTCCACATATGAGTGAAACCATATGGTGGTTGCCTTTCTCTGACTGGCTTATTTCACTTAGCATTATACTCTCTGGGTCCATCCATGCTGCTACAAATGGCAAGACTTCATCCCTTTTTAGGGCCGAGTAATACTCCATATAAATCACATATCTTCTTTATCCATTCATCTAATGGGCACTTGGACTGATTCCATAATTTGGCTATTATTAAAAAATGCTGCAATAAACCTACGATGATCCCTTCAAATTGCTGTTTTCCTATTATTTGGGTATATACCTAGTAGTGCGATTATTAGATTGTAAAGTAGTTCTATTTTTAATTTTTTGAGGAACTTCCAACCATCTTCCACAGTGGCTACAGCAGTTTGCAGTCCCGCCAACCATGCATAAGTATTCTTTTCTACACATCCTCACCAACACCTGCTGTTTCTTGAGTTTTTGATTTTAGCCATTCTGACAGGTGTGAGGTGATATCTCATTGTGATTTTGATTTGTATTTCCCTCATGCCAAGTGATGTTGAGCATCTTTTCATGTGTCCATTAGCCATCTGTATCCCTTCTTTGGAGAAATGTCTATTCATGTCTTTTGTCCATTTTTAATTGGATTATTTGGTTTTTGGGTTTTGAGTTGTATAAATTCTTTATACATTTTGGATACTAACCCATCATTGGATACATCATTTGCAAATATCTTCTCCCATTTGGTTGGTTGTCTTTTTAGTTTGGTTGGTTGTTTCCTTTGCTGTGTAGAAGCTTTTTATTTCGATGCAGTCCCAATAGTTTATTTTTGCTTATATTTCCCTTGCTTCAGGAGACACATCTAGAAAGATGTTGCTACAACCAAGATCAGAGAAATTACTGTATGTGCTCTCTTCTAGGATTTTTATGGTTTCAGGTCTCACATTTATGTCCTTAATCCATTTGGAGTTTGTGTGTGTGTGTGTATGTATGGTGTAAGAAAGTGCTACACTTTCATTCTTCTGTGCATAGCTGTCCAGTTTTTCCAACACCATTTATTGAAGATATAATGTTCTTCTTAGTCCTGATCATTTTCCCTGCCCTGAAGTCTGCTCTCCCTGAAATTAAAATAGCTACTCCTATTTTCTTTTCCTTAGTGTCAGCATGGTGAAGGGTGTTTAAATTTCTTAGGTTACAATTCCCTAAGCTCTAAATTGGACTCATGACATCTATCTCAAAGGATAAGAATATAGATTAAAGTATGTCTAAAGAGCAGAGAAGAAATGACTGAAATATATGGTCTCAAAAATAAAATGATAGTAATTATAAAATTGCTATTATTCTATTTTTTAGTATCATGGCTTCAAGAAACAGAATTAAGAGCAGTGATTAGAAATTATAGTAAGGTAAGTATCAATTCAATCTCTGGAACAGCTAGAACTACCCTGACTAAAAAGGTAATCTAATCATTTCCTCCAGACTATAGGCTCATCAGGAAAGAAGCAGCAAAGGAGTGTCATTTTATTCTACTTTCTCAAGTGGGTAACAATTACTCTGTTTCATACACATCTGAGTTACTGTTACGGTCTAAATGTTGGTGCTTCCCCCCCCCCAAATTTATACGTTGAGATCCTAATTCTCAAAATGGCGGTATAGGAGGGAGGGCTTTTGAGGATGTTTAGGTCATAATCCTCGGAAAGTGGCTAGCCCTTTTTGAAAGAGGTCCCATAGAGCTTGCTTGCTTCTTCCATCATCTGATGACACAGCAAGAAGATGTCATCTATGAGGAAGTCAATTCTCACTAGACACCACCTTGACCAGCATCTTGATCTTGGAATTCCCAACATTTAAAACTGTGGTAATACATGTGTATCACTTATAAGCCACCCCGTTTATGTTATTTTTGTTATAACAGCCCAAACAGGCTAAGACAGCTATCTTTTGCTCACATTATGCTAAGAGATCTTTTCCTTTTCATTCTGTTATTGATGGAAATGAGCTATGTATCCTCTTAAAATGCTGAATTTCTGATGGGGAAGGCTATGTGAAAGCCAGAAGATTAAATAATCAGTGGAAAACCATGAGCAAAGGCATAGGCATAGGCATGAAACTTGAGAATGAAATAAGACTCAGAAATAATGTCTTCCGTTCCAGCAGCTATGTATGTTGAAGGATATATTCTTATATATTACATACAAACTAATGTTGCAATAATGCCTTACCTGCCTAACTGAAATCTGGCCCAGAGACTAAACTAAAATTATACTGTTACAATATGGCAACTTGATCATTACCTCTGACAGTAGGAGGTATTCCTTACCAGGAAGCCATTCCTAATAACACAGCAGGATACACTTCTCACACCTGGATGATATACCTGTCTGAAAAATCATCTTTATGTAACCTGACAGAACATTCTCCTCATGTGAATCTAGTCTGAATTGAAAATGACAACTTGTTTTCTACAGTCTCCTCTTTTCTATCTTTTAAATTCTCAAAAGACTCATTTCTTTATTGTTTCATTAATTTGGAATGCTATAGTCTTTCATACTTGTATCCATTGGCTTTGATTCCAGTTCCAATTCTACATTAATTTCATCTATGGCACCAAGTGATAAAGTGTTGATGTTAATGTACTTGAAAAAAAATTCTTTAGTGCGTATTGATTGTACTAAACTATAGTGCTTAATCCAAAACTAGATCCTTTTCTATTTTGCACTTTCCCCATTTTCCTGGAGTTATTTTTCTTTGTCCAGGTCACTTTTATTCTCCTGATTACTTTCCAGAAGATGACAAAGAAAAGACATGGATATGAGCTGAGTCTTCCAAATTACATATCAATTCTGAAAAGTAAACATTTCTACTAATCAACTAAGTGCCTCCCCAAACATTCCAAATGTTTGAAACAACTAGTTTAAATGAATTTGCTTATTATTATATTAATAACAGAAAAAGGCAGGGCGAATAGACATGGAAACACATATATTACAACATATTCTACTTGACAAAATTGTTAAATTTAAGCTTCTATATCTTTTATACTTTCTGTTTCCATGGCCACATCTTTTATGCGTTCTTCTTTCACTACAGGAGGTTTCTCTCCTTTCAATATATCCTGTAATCCCCAGCCAGATCAATCTTCCTAAAACATAATTTCAATAGTGTCATTTGTGGAATGAAAAATAAGACACCTTACTCTCCTACCTACAGGATAAATTCCAAGCTCCTTAAGCTGCAACTCAAGGGACTGGCTAATCTAACTAGGCCTGCCTTTCCAGAGCTAAGCCTGCTCTTCTCCTACTCTAAATCCTGGATCAAGTCAAATACATTTATTCACTGTCTCACTTTGCCACATTCGCATCTTTGCTGAAACAGTTATTTCCCATTCTATCTGCTTGCCAAAATAATATTCCCCATCAAGGTCCATGCCAAAATCTTACCTTGCATTCTATATTGCAATAATCTTGTTGCTATAAACCTCTGTTAGTGACAATCTTAAATAGTTTCATTTATGAAATAACATAAAAGCTTGATAGCTACCCACTTTCTTAAGAGGTTTAAATATCATACGTGAAACAAGTTGATCATCATAGCTAAAACAAGAATTGGTTTTGTAATGCCAGTTCTTATTTTTTTCACATTTTCACTAACATTTAGCCTAACCAACAAGTTAGTTTGCTTTTTAGGCTTTTTATATTTCTATCCAGGGAAGAGACCTTATCAATAGGTTCACTGCACTTTTTTTTTGCCCCATGGAGAAGATTAAGACTTACTGTCCCCAAAGGATAGACAATGTACCTGTTATTTTTCTACTCCAGAGTTCACTCTAGACCAGTACCTGACATAAAGTATACATTTAATTTGTACACCTGATTAATCAATAATTGTTAATTTTCATAAAATTTTATAGATATGTAAGGATCACACTTATTAAAATCAAACTTCATCTGAAAAGTAGATGTTAATGTAAACCTTAGAAAAACGATATTATGCTTTATTATAAACACACCATGAAGTATGCTATGAATTCTTACATAAAAAAGTAAAAATAGGGGGCACCTAGATAGCTCAGTCAGTTAAGTGCCTGCCTTCAGCTCAGGTCATGATCCTGGAGTCCCAGGATCAGGTCCCACATTATGCTCCCTGACCAGCAGGAAGTCTGTTTCTCCCTCTGACTCTCGCCCCTCTCATGCTTTCTCTCTCTCACTCTCTCTCAAATAAATAAATAAATAAAATCTTTTAAAAAAAGTAAAAATGAACAAAAACATTGTTTTGTTTGGTAGCTATTTGGTGGGGTAGATTCAAATAGATAAGATGTGTTATCTTCAGATTCTGTGTTCTACAAGTATTTACTGACCACAGTCACTGAGTCAGATTCAGGGAATATGAAGATTTAAATAAATTCCCTCTCATCCAGAGCTCTAACTAGGAAAAACTGACACATGCACACATAATTACAATGCAGTGCAATGTGGATTTCGATACAGTTAAGTCCAGGTGCTGTGAGATCATTTATCTCATACTGGATTACACAGGAAAAGTGTTTCAGAAGCAGTCATATGGGAGTGGGATTTTAAAGGACTAGTAAATATTAACCTGGTTTAGAACAAACAAGGTTGGTGAGCGGTTTGAAAGAAATAAAGGTCAGACAGAATATCCTGTGTGTGAAAGTCCAGAGGCACAGACACACTCAAAGAATTACAAATATTTTAGTATAACTGGAGTATGATTATATCAGCCTCTGAAGTACAAGAGAGTGGGGAGAATGTACAACGGATAGATCATCTCTACTTTTTTACAGTTTTATCTTATAATAAAAGAGGATGCCATTCAATGTTTTTAAGCACCAAAGTGAAAGGACTGAAGTTATGCTTAAAAAAGACCATTGAAACAAAAGGTTGGATGCATTGCAGAAAATAAGACAGATGAAAGTAAAGCAAAGAGTTTTGAGATTATTTCAGAGTCCAGGTGAGAAATCATAAAAGCCTAATCTAAAGTACTGACATTGAAGGCAAAAAAAAAAAAAAAAAAGGTAAACTTTAAAGACATTAAGAAGAATCAATAAAGTTCAGGTTCAGAGACAGACATTGCGTTGAGTTAAAAGATAGGAAAAAATGAAAAATTACACTTGAGTTTTTGTCTTGGCAGACCTTTTAGATTGTGGAAATACCCATCTGGAAAGGAATGAAGAGAAAGAAATAGATCTGGGAGATTATGAATTCTCGTGTTCCACATAACCAGAACAGCTACTGTTAACAGTGACCGTAAAAAAGAAAAAAATAAATACACACACACACACACACACACACACACCCCAAAACAAAAAACCCAGAGGCATACTTTTCTATCTGATAATGGGTAAAATAGAGCATAATCCAAGGATCATAGTTGCTGTTAAGCAATAAACTAGTATTGTTTAACAGCATTTAAAACTAAAATGTTACAGAATTTTTAAATAAAAGGTAAAAACTGTACTTAATTGCACAAAACTTGAACTGTTAGGAATCTTTATCATCTTTCTTCTTTTTCCTGTATGATTTCATTGATAGAAACCTTTAATACTTTTGTTTCAATAATAATGCAATGAAGTCTTCCTCAAAGGGCTTACTCCTATTAACTCGATAATTAAAGTGGAAAGATGGGGCAAGGATGGAAGGGAAGGCTTTGAGAAGAAAGGGAATTCCCTCCCTGTAGGAAACCAGTTGAGGTCCTTCCCTGCTCTAGGATTAACTCATATTCTTGCCCTTCTTTATAGACTGTTTGATTAGTGACACTACCTTTAAAGATCTTCCTTTCTCCCTAGCTGACTTAAGGTAACATGGAGAGAAAATGACCATCTGTATCTTGTAACTTGACTTTACCAGCGACAATTTTTGCCTCAATCACAGAACACAGCATTACTCTCAGTTCACATCTCTACCTCACTTTAAGTGTTTGCTTGAAATTTATTTTTTAAATTATATTAATTAACTTGTTTAATAGTATAGTAACTTCTTCATAACTACTACAAAATTGATGTTTATAGAGTGTTTTAAAACAAAATTACTTTATATGACATTATGAAAATAATATATGCTTACTCTAAATAATTGCAACAATAAAAAAGAAGTTCAAAAAGGTTTAAAATTCCTTCTCCCTTAGACAATCTGTATTAATATTTTGATGAATGACCTTTAAGCTGTGCACGTGTGTGTGTGTGTGTGTGTGTGTAGGGTGGGGGAGGAAGAAATATGAATTGATATTTTATAGTCATGGAGTTATACTGTACTTCCAACATAATATTATGACATTTTCTTATTAAACTAAGCATTTTATCTGTTTTTCCATTGGTATATAATCCCTCTCCTTGTTTGGATATACCATAATTTTATTTTCCCGCCACCTTTTAACAAATTTGAGGCTATTTCTTTTTTATGTCAGTATAAAAAGTGCTTCAATATGGATCCTTGCCAGTTGTTTATCTTCTTAATGAAAAGAATTGTATATGTATCACCAAAACGTGTAGCAGAAAAGCTGACTCATTCTACACATTCACCAATAGCACATAAAACTACCTCTTTTCCTATATCTTTATGCTGATGTTGCTCTTTTTTTTCTCATTTTTGCAAATGTTTCATACAAAAAATATCTTACTTGTTTGTACAAACATCACTTAGGAGAACAACTTCCCTGGTCACCTTTTATAAGGTAGCACAGCTCCATCCAGCAGTCACACTGTCTCCCTTATTCTTTATTCATAACATTGTCACTAACTGACATACCATATATTTATTTATCATTTATTGTCTGCTTTCTCCCATCTGGATTTACACTCTATAAGGGTGTGGGCCTTGTTTCTTTTCTTTAATTTTCTATCTCTTAGCAACTTGAGCAGGTTCTGGCATATAGTAGATATTCAAGATTAAAATGTTCAATAAATTTTGAATGAATTTTTAAAAACATATTTTTTCCTTTATGAATTACTTAATTATGTAATTCTTCTTCTCAAACTTTATTATAGACTAATTTCTCATTTTTATTTATATCTATTTTTTTCTATTCTTTGCTATGGTCCATAGATTAATGCGCCTATTTTGGAATCAGAATTGCACACTTATTTTTACTGTAGCTCCCTAATACATTTGGAATTTTGAAAGCACATGCTCCAGTCCTATTTTGTCCTTAGGATGTTTCTAATAACCTCTTTTCTTTATATCCTTGCCGATGATCTTTTGAACCATTTAATCACATTTCACATAATCCCATTAGAATTTGAATCGAAACTGCACATAATCTAGAGAAATATTTAGAGAAATCTGACATCTTTATTGTGTCTTGCTCTCTAAGACAATGCATGCCTGTATTTTCAAAACTTCACTCCAAAAAACACAGAACTTCATTAGCGTGTGACTGTAGAAAAGGCTATCATTTTCTTCACATATAGCCTGAATATTTCCTAAAAGTCTACACTTGAGGATATTACACTTTTGTTGTCATTGTGAGTGAGCTATTTTTCCATTATGCTTCTAACTGGTGTTTAAATTGCTCTTTGAAAGACCCTGCATTAGAAGCTCTCAAGAGCTTCTAATTTATAAAAATTATTTCAACAAAATATGGATTAGTAGCCTAAAAATGAACAAAATCAATTTACATTGACATTGAGTTTAAAACTTTATCTCATTTTCTTAAAAAAAAAAGTACCAATAAAAATACACCCGTGGTTTTCTAAATAAAACCCACTGACCTTTACATTTAAGAAATATTTTAGAGGTGTGGTTGAGTCATCTTTCCAAACTTTTAACATGGGAATTCTCTATATATAAAAGAAACGTTCTTTTTTCTCAACATATTTAAATGATCTAAAATTAAAATCCCAGGAATAGATGAGAAATAAATACACATGGACAATCAACATGGTCACTCTCCAGAATACAATTTGAAAGATCTCAGATACGTGTTGACCTGAAGTAAAGCAAAAATTCTCATAGATGTATCTGTACACTTTGTTTGTTTTACATAAATGTCATGATAGCCTTCATATAGTTGCTAAAAGTTGGGTAGCTCAGTCATTAAGGAAAGAACTAGAAAATTTAAAATGAGTAAAGTTTCCCAAAGGTGTTTGTAAGCCAAACTATTGTTGCTGAGAGAACATGATTACTAATAAATGTTTTCACAACCAGTTGAGGGAAAAGTCTGAGTAAGAAGAAAGCTAAACTGTAGCCTTCTGAGTATTTCTAAAATGACCATAGTTTAATGTGTTATAGGACTTCTGGGTACTGATCACTGAATTGATTATAGCGCTTCTGATAGGCCAATTTCTTTATGCCTTATTTCCACTCACAAATATAAACCATAACTCCTACACTGTTACATTTGCCATGATCTGAATGAATCTTCCTGTGTAATTTCAACTAATCATTTTTATTCCCCCATCTGTGCAAAAGACTACTTGATATTACCAATTAACCATCTGCACATTTACGGAAAGCCTGCATAGTGCCTGCTTATGTGAAACCAGCCATATCCCTTCCCATCAGAAGCCAAATTCGCCGAAAGAGGAGACTAAATAAATATTTTTAAGTGTTCCTTTTTTATATTAAGTAAAGATACATGAAATGATAAATGTCACATAATCAAGCTACATAACATAAGCATCACCTAGAATATTTCAATGGTACAGTTTTATTCTTTGTGGGAGAAGAAAAGTTTTAAAAATTAATGCACAAAGTAAGGAAATGATTTTAAAGCAAAACTGTGCTAAATTGACAGTTTTGCCTCACAACATTTTCTTGGAAGATAAAAAGGCAATTTCTGCCAATTTTGCAAAAACACCTCCCTTTCTCTACTTTAGTTACTATCCCCTAGGCACTTTATATCTTTTCTAGTATACTAAAATTCTATTCCTCTAGGGAAGGAAGGAAGAACAAATCTCACCATTTGATATTCACCATACCATGCTCTAGTTTTCTGACATTTTCAAAAGAAGGTCTGTGACAGAGGGGCCCCATCCTTTACTCCAGTTCTCATTTCCTGCTCTCACCACACTGGAACCCACTCCCACAGACAAGGGCAGGCTCTCTTCTACTAAAGGAGTTTGGATGTTTTGTATCTTTCCTCACAAGTTCTTGTATCTTCTGAAATATTTGAATATACTTGACAAAATGAAATCACTTATTTTACTAATTTTCAAACATATTTTAGTTTCTAAAATTGTCTTTAATGGGATTTACTCCACAGGCTGCATATTTTAACAATCAGCTGTGTGCTTTCTTGATTGTGCTGCATATTTGAATATTTCAGCCTTTGTATATTTTTTGATTGAGATTCATACTGTAATGAGCTACATAAATTGCATCTTTGCAGAGAAGGTCTGTCAGAAACTTAATGTTGGTGTCTGGAAGACCTTTCCCTTGCATCCGTGCGTGCGTGCACATCTGTGTGTGCATGTGTGTATGTGTGTGTGTGTCTGTGTGTGTGTTGGGTGAGAGGTTTTGCTGGTGTCTGGATAGTTGCAGTTAGAGAAGCCTAAAGAAAATTCATTTGCTTTAAAGAAAGATAAATACCAATTTCTCATTCTAAGTTCAGGTTACAAATGAATGGAACTATGCTTTCGTGTAAAAAAAAAACAAAACAAAACCCTAAAATCCCATTTATTTGATATAACATTAATACATTAGCACCCAATTTCTATATGTGTGTGTATATATGTGAAGCACAGTATATAAACTCCCCAATCCCTGATTTTATAAAGATGTGCTGAACTCAATGGGGTAAAATCAGGAGTTTTATTTTTCACTTTGAAGCAGCTCTGATGGTTCTTACTTCCCTGCCCCTGTCAACAATGTGGTCAGAAATCAAAGTTTAACAGTCACTTTCAGGCAATGAAATGTCTAGTCTAAGCTAAGTAAGTGTTTTTATCCTACATTCAATTTAAGATTTCTTCTCTCTCTCCAGACCAGGAAACAACAGTAAAGAGAAAGTAAGCATGGTTTTTACTTTCAGTCTTTCTCCTCCCTCTGCTACGATTAGAATTTTAAAGAGGGAGGGAGTGTTTCAATCACTGGGGCTATCTATTAATCTTTGTTGGCTGCCAATATATGTATCTTCTACCACCACTGTCTAAATGTTCAAGCACCATTTTTCTCCATCCCTTTCTCTCTGATGGTGGATACCTCACCTGAATTTATGGCCCTATTGCAGTCAGACAATGGTCTTCAGTGGCTTTTCACAGTGGTCCCCCAGGCCTTGCCTCTGGCAATAAATCCAATTGCAGACTCTTTCAATTGAAGTCCCTTTCAGGTAAACTCCTTTCAAGATAGTGTTAAGCCAGCATACACTAAAGCCAGAGTTGCTCTATCTTAGCCCCACCATCAAGTCGAGAAAAGTTTTTGCTGATGGCTTTCTTCTTTCCACACCTGTTAGAGGGAGTTCCCAATCTTTAGGTGAGAATGAGACCCAGTGACCACGCAGTCTAAATTCAAGGGCATGCTCCATGCTCTACCAAGAAATCTCTTAAAACTCCAGCTCCACAAACAATGAGTCAGAAGATAACATTTCAGACTCTCAGGATAATCTCTCTGAGTAGTACGCTCAGGGTCCATTTTCCCTAACTGTGGTTCAGAGAAAGACAGGGGCATTACCAAGTACTTTCTATGCTTTCAAATTCCTTCAAATTCCTTGAATCATCATTCCTAATAAATAACCTCTCTTATGTAGCATGCTGGGGTGACAATCGCTGAACCAGTTTAGCCACTATTAGTCCCACAAGAGTGTGTCTAGATCCCTTTTTTACGGAGTTCTTAAAATCCATTGTCCTTACCTTTGAGGATAAAGCCCAGAATGCTGAGACCATAAGAAAGACACTAAAATACATCCTATTATATGACCGTGGGAATTTACATATGTAATGTCATATAATACATGACGTTTTTCTGTATGGTGACTAACATAACATAATAAGAAATTATTGTTAAAAAAAATACATGACATTTTTGTTAAAGGCATCTTTTTTTATTTTGTCTTATTTTCCCCATTCTTTCCCCATTCCTCCTCTCCCACACCCAATAGTAGTAACCTGTTAAGTGTTTGTCGATGTATTTCACCATAATCATATAATTATGTATAAATATATTTAATCATATATAGGATTTGTCAATGCTCATTTAAAAAAATAGTGTCATATAGTTCTGCGCATCCACTTTTGCAGGCAAAAATACACTGTGGAATTCTCTCCCAGTCAGAAGGTAAAAATTAAGTCTTTCCTGATTGGCTGCATGATAGTAGATTCAACCATTTGTCAATGGAAGGGCATTCCCTTTCTTCCTTCACTACAATGCCTTAGTAAGCATTTATTGATGTTATATTTTTACGGAATAGACTATCAAAAGCAACTGCGTCAATTTTCAATTTGAATTATTTTCCAATGAAAGGCTATAACAATTCATACAACCACCAGCAATAGATGATTTTTCCCCCCAGAATCATTGCCACTGACAGTATTTAATCTTTAAAAACATGTTTTGTATCACTGATCCTTAGGTTAATTTCCATTTTTCAAGCTACTTGTGATATTGATGTTTATTAGTAATTTAAATGTGCTGTAGCAAATTTTCTATTTATATCATCTGCCATTTTCATTTTAGGTATTTTTCTTGCCAATTTCTAAGAATTCTTTGTATACTATAGAGATTAATCCTTTAGCTTTCATGTTTGTAGTGATTTTTATTTTTTATCATTAAAATGTTTAAACATACATGTAAAAGTAAGCAGAAGAGTATAATGAATACCTACAATTTTAACAATTATTAGCATTTTTCAATATTTGCTTCAGGTAGTAGATCACATTATTTGGTGCAATTATTCACCTGTCCTGTAACTAAAGTCATATAAATTTAGACTTTCTTCCATAAGACAGACTATATTTCATGTTACTTTTAATTTGGAGCTCAAATGACTTGCCTCAGTCAATAGAACAAGACAGAAGAGACAAAGTGCCAGTTCCAAGCTTTGACCTTAAGTAGCATCAAACATTCCAGCAAGCCTGCTGATAACAAAAGAAGGATAAAATACTGGAAGAGCAGAACTGCCCCAGCCAATCCACAGAACTGCCACGAGAAGTATAGCCTTTACCTTGTCACCACGGCATTAAGTGGAGTCACCCAGCCACGCTTAGCTTTGGTCATCCAAAACACAGCTGTTTTCACTGGCTCTTAAACAATAAATTATTGCTGTTTAAAGCTCATGAATTTGGGTGAGGTTTTCAACAAATGATTGCTAACTAACACAATTCATCTGTATTTTACATATAACATGATATTCACTTCTACAGTCTTCCAACATAGCTACATACGTACTATTCATCCACAATATCATCTAAAGGGAAGAAACAAATGATCTTCTCAATAGATACCAAAAAAAAAAAGTGTTGTATATAAGTCAATCACCTTACATGATATAAACTCTCAGAAAACTATGAATAGAAGGGAACTTTCTCAAACTGATGAAGGGCATCCCTAGGAAACCTGCAGCTAACAGGAAACTGGTAACAATTGAATGCCTTCTCCCTAGAGTGGGGAACAAGACACCCACTATCAGATTTGTTCGTTATTGTATTGCGTATCCTAGGTTCTCCAACAAGGCAAAATAAATACAAATAAATGAAAGTTACAGTAATTAGGGGGGGAAAAAGAAGGAAAAATACCTTTATTTACAAATGACAGGACAGATGTCATTAAAAACTCTTACCACAAAACCAGTTTACCAGATTAACTAGTCAAGACTGGGAGATTCACTTGAAGAAATATGAAATAGAACATTTGTTCAGAAGGTCTCATACTGAGCTTTCATGACATACTGCAGTAAGGCAAAGTAGCAGTATTGATAGGAAGATGAACTGGCATGGTCTCTTCCAACAAATTGCTCAACAATCCATGGGAAGCGGGGGTTTGTAGGTACATAAATTACCATGGTCCCAAGTTGTAAAGAGGCAGCAGAGCATGGTCATTAAGAGTATAAACTCGAGAGAAAGATTCTTCCTGGCTTTCTTAGTTATGGCTTAGGCAATTCATTTAAATTTTCCCTATCTCACTAACAGTATTTTTCTTTTTACTTTTAGATATCTGTCTCTTAGAAAGTAAAATTTTATTGATTTATATTTAAATACTTAAATAGTGACTCAAGTGGGCAGATTAGAGATGAGATTCTATTTGGATTATGTGTCTAGTTTGGCAACAACATATCATCTAAATTACATCATCATAAAAATTCTCTCTAACCCTAATGAACTATCCAGCAACAATGAAACAGATATGTAGCAGCAAGCCTTAATTTGTGTGCTATTTAGAACCCCTATAATGGGAACTTAACCATAACTATTATTTGTGTGATTTTTCTCACCCCAGTATAGGGTGAGAAATGGAGTATTACTGGGGCACCTGGGTGGCTCAGTTGTTAAGTGTTTGCCTTCGGCTCAGGGTGTGATCCCAGAGTCCTGGGATCGAGCCCCACATCAGGCTCCTCCACTGGGAGCCTGCTTCTTTCTCTCCCACTCCCCCGCTTGTGTTCCCTCTCTCGCTTGCTGCCTCTCTCTGTCAAATAAATAAATAAAATCTTAAACAAAAAAAAAAAAAGAAATGGAGTACTACTGTTCATATTATGATTCATTCATTTGTTAAGGAAAATATAACAAGTGTAAAGCCAGATGCTGCTTGGTGTCAGGGAAACAGCTATGGACAAAAACTTGGTTCCTGATATCAATACATTGTTTCATCTGTCCAGTTGTCTATCTGACAATTTCTGGTTTTGACTCTCCAGCCTCTCTTCTGATGCTTTATGGGTTTTTAAGTGAGGAATCATGAGGAGCCTGAGAATTTACTAAATTTGCAAAAAAAGTTATCTTGCCAATGTTTCATATATGCTAGTAGAAAAACAAAACCTCTGAGTCAGAGGAATGAAGGCTGTTTATTACTGACAAAAATGACAACAGCCAGAATACCACCTTAGTTCTCGTTAATTGAGCCCCCATTTCCACACAGCCACACAATTAGGGCCTCAAGCTGAATGCACATACAGTTGGAATGTATTATAAGAGAGTAAACCAGAGACTGGGAAACGCTTGGTCTTAAGTAGCAGATCCTGGCAACCTGAATATCCTCTTCTCCAAAGAGAAATATTATCTTTATTATCCTGAGATGGAAGTGAATCTTCTCTAGGGATGGAAAGGAGACATCTTTATTTTTACTATACTGAAATATAAATAAATCTGAGCAAATTGGCTGTTAATGTCTAGCCGTGAAGTAATACGAGAGATTCATGAATAATTAACTCCCCAAAAAGGGACGGCCTTGCTATGTATCTGCAAGGGTTCAGCATAGGAATCAGAGGTGGATAACCTGTTGCTCCCATTCTGTAAAACAGTGCTTTACTTAGAAAGTATATATGACCTGAGTTAATTCAACTAAGTTTGTAATGAAACCATGGGGATAATCCTCTCTCTTTCTCTCTCCTGCCCATACAACATGAAGAAAGGGTAATGACAAGATTAATCAGTTCAACTTTCATTCTTCAAGAATATAAAGATAACTTAACATTGGATACATGCTGGACACATGACATGAAGATGAATTGGCCGTGGTCCCTTCCAACAAGGAGTCAACAATCACTGGGAGGAGGAGGTTTGTAGGCACATAAATAGCTATGGTCTTAAGAGTAAAGAGGCAGCAGAGCACAGTTATTAAGAATACAATCTCTGGGAGCACCTGGGTGGCTCAGTTGGTTAAGTGTCTGGCTTTTTTTTTTTTTTAAGATTTTATTTATCTGATAGAGAGAGAGAGAATAAGCAGGAAGAGCAGCAGACAAAGGGAGAGGGAGAAGCAGGCTCCTTGCTGACCAGGGAGCCCGATGTTGAACTCAATCCCAGGACCCTGGGATCATGAGCTGATCCAAAGGCAGCCATTTAACTGACTGAGCCACCCAGGTACCTGAGCATCTGACTCAAGATATTGGCTCAGGTCATGAGCTCAGGATAGTGAGATCAAGCCCCAAGTGGAGCCTGTTTAAGATTTTCTCTCTCCCTCTCCCTTTGCCTCTTCCCCCCCTGCTCACACTCTATTTCTCTTTCTCTCTCTCTAAAAAAGAAGAATAAGAATAAGAAGGAGAAGGAGAAAGAGAAAGAGAAAGAAAGAAAGAGAAAGAAAGAGAAAGAATACACTCTCTGGAGAAAGACTCTCTTCCTGGGTTCCCTAGTTATCATTTAGGCAATTTATTTAAACTTTCCTTAGTTCAGTTACTTCACCTTTAATAATGACCTGGTAATATAATTTAGTCCATGAAAAGTGCTTGGAAAAATATATGTGCTAATAGCAAACACAGAATACATGTTAGATTTGAATACTATGCCAAGTCCTAAGTGTTGAATATGGCTATATCTAACTTGCTTCCAAATTATGGAACTGTCTAACCCGCCATCTTCTTTTAATTTTCTTCATAGCAGTTATTACTATCTAAAATTATCACATACACATATACATACAAAAATATGTATATTTATTGGGGACTCTTTTCCATATATATGTTTACTTTTTTGTTTAGCTCTTCACTCTATAGCATAATTTAGAGGACAACAAAACTTTGTCTACGTTTTTCCTCCTGTATTTCAACTGTTAGAAATTATCTTGCACAGAGTATAATACAAATAATATCACTGAATGAAATCTGCTTAGAATCGTCAGGAACAATAAAAAGCACTTAGAAATTTTCATACATGGGGCACTTGGGTGGGCTCAGTTGGTTAAGCATCTGATTCTTGATTTTGGCTTAGGTCATGATTTCAAGGTCGTGAGATTGAGCCCTGCACAGGGCTCTGCACTGGGCATGAAGCCTGCTTAAGATCTCTCTCTCCAAGATTCTCTCTCTCCCTCTCCCTCTGCCCCTCCCACCTGCTTGTCCACATGCATGCACTACTCTTTCTTAAAATAAAATAAAATAAAATAAAATAAAATAAAATAAAATAATAAAATTCTCAAGCATGCATGATTTGACAAAGTATAGTGTGTTTTTGGTGAGGTTGGAGAAAGCAATCACTGGCTAAGGATTAAGTTGGACAACTATGATGGAACCAGTTTGCAGAAAGTCTCAGCAAATTATGGTAAAGAGTTTAGATTTTTATTCTGAAACAGAATATCATCAGGTTCTTCAACAACAGAACTATTTACAAACAGTTTCTTTATAAAAAACTAGGTCAGCAATATTGAGAATGGTCTGGATGGGGGTAGAAGAGAATGGATGCATGCGTATTATGTAGAAAGTTAAAACTTCAGAAAAAAAGATGCCAAGTTCCTGCATTAGGTCATGGGATGGATTCAAGTGCTATTTTATGGATATAATAGACAAGAGTGGTGAGTAATGTGATATGGGGGATGAAACTAGGTATAGAATCAACAGAGTTGATATTTCAGATTGCAGTTTGAATATACCGTGTGACTCACTCACTTAAAAACTTCAACTAGTGACAACTGTCAACAGTTCCTAATGGTTCTCTATGGAACTGGAGTTTAAAGTAGAAGCCAAAGTGAATCCTTCTAGATTGAGTCAGTGCACTGATTTACATAAGACTAAAGCAGCTGCCTCCATAAAAAACTGAAGAAACAGAAACTAATTGGTATTTTGTTGAAAGAAGGTGTAAATGAAGTTATCACACATGCTCACCTGGCTGCACTTATTATCCCCATAATTAAAGACAATGTTGTTTCAAACCTCAAAGATTAATAAAGAATCAAACCAAAGTCTACAAAAATTACATTAAGAAAAAATAAATGTTCAATCAAAAACTTCCAGTAAAAAATTAATAACTTTTTTCTTTATAAAGCTTAAACTTAAAAATAAAAATACATATGGCAATATAATTAATAATAAGAAAGTACTAAAAGAATTATATCTCAGTAGGAAACCACAATGTTTCAGACCAAAGAATCACAAAGATAATTTAAACTTTGGCCTCAGCTGGTAAAGGAAATATACAGAGAGTCACAGAAATTAAGAAAGGGTCATGGTTTACCTGGGTCTATGTGGTTCTACATTCTTATAAGAGCAGAATAGAAAACATAGGCAATAATCACTTGGACATGAGCCATAGCAACATTTTTCTAGATAAGTCTCCTCAGGCAGGGGAAAGCAAAAGTAAATATTGGGACTAATCAAACTAAAAAGCTTTTCCACAGAGAAGGAAATCATCAACAAAATGAAAAGACAACCTACACAATAGAAGACATTTTGCAAATGATATATCTGATAAAAGCTTAATATCTAATATATCTAATATCTAATATATCTAATATCTAATATATCATCCAACTCAACACCAAAAAACAATCTGATTAAAAAATGGCAGAGAACCTGAAGAGACATTTTTCCAAAGACCTACAGATGGCCCACAGACATATGAAGAGATGCTAAACATCACTCATCATCAGAAAAATGCAAATCAAAACCACAATGAGATATCACCTCACACCTGTCAGAATGGCTAGTATAAAAAAGACGAGAAATAACAAGTGTTTGTGAGGATGTGGAAAAAAGGGAACCCTCATGCACTGTTGGTGGGAATATAAATTGATGCAACCACTATGGAATGGAGTATGGAGGTTCCTCAAAAAATTAAAATAAGAAATTCCTTATGATCTAATAATTCCACTGCTGGGTATTTACTCAAAGAAGAAAAACAAATTCAAAAAGATATACGCACCCCTATGTTTATTGCAGCATCATTTGTAATAGCGAAGGTATGGAAGCGACCTAAGCACCCATCAATAAATGTATGGGTAAAGAATATGTGGTATATAGAAAGAATGGAATATTAGTCATAAAAAAGAATGAAATCTTGCCCTTTGCAACAATATGAATAGACCTAGAGGGTATCATGCTAGGTGAAATAAGTCAGACAGAGAAAGACAAGTATCATATGATTTCACTTATATATGGAATCTAAAAACCAAAACAAACTCATAAATACAGAGAACAAATTGGTGTTTTGATGTTTGCCCCAGGTGAAGGGGGAAAGGGGAAATGGGCAGAGTAGGTGAAAGCGATTAAGGGGTACAAACTTCCAGTTATAAAATAAGCAAGGCACAGGGGTGAAAAGTATAGCATAGGTACAGTCAATAATAGTCAATATTATTGTAATAATGTTGTACAGGGACAACTGGTAACTACACCTATCATGGTGATGAGCATTGCATAATGTACAGAATTGCTGAGTCATTATGTTATACACCTGAAACTAATATAACATTGTATGTCAATTATTCAATTAAAAAATCGTAAGGAAGAAAAAATACAAAAAAAAAAAAAGGAAAAATTCTAAAGACTGAAGTTATTTGGTGTTGGACATTCAGTTGTCAGTCCTTAAGAGCCAACAGAGTTGCATTTAAAGAATGCCGTGGTTTGTCAGAGCTTTGGAAACTGCTGAAGAATAAATACCAGACTCTCATCCCAAACAAAGGAAATATCATCTTTGGATCCTGGCTTCGGGTTTAAAAGATTTTGCCAGGTAAGTGAGAAGTATTCTGTACGTTAGTGGGTGCTGAGAGCAAAAACAACTCTGGCTTGTTGTTTTTTTTACTATTTCTTTAGCTTGTCCCATTTAGGCACTTCTATTTATATGCTACAAGAAACAAAGCGCAAAAACAGTGACATATTTTTTTCTTCCTTTTGGTAAAGGAACACTTTACCGAAATCTTTGAAATACCTTTTTTTTTTTTTTTAAAGATTTTTTTTATTTATTCGACAGAGATAGACAGCCAGCGAGAGAGGGAACACAAGCAGGGGGAGTGGGAGAGGAAAAAGCAGGCTCAATAGCGGAGGAGCCTGATGTGGGGCTCGATCCCGTAACGCCGGGATCACGCCCTGAGCCGAAGGCAGACGCTTAACCACAGTGCCACCCAGGCGCCCCTGAAATACCTTTCTATAATTACTATCCAAAGCGGTAATGGAACTGCTGAACAGCTAGAGGAGAGGAGAGTGAGGGCATGATGAGAGCTTGTAGGGAAGTAGAGAAGGGGACACAGACATGTGTACTGGAACAAGCTTTGTGTGGGGGGATGTTCCACGTGAGTTCTGTTGCTGTTTGCAAACGGATTCCTTTGGTTTGCTAAAATAGATAGAAAGGACAGAGTTCTCTTTGCATTTTGAGGATGCCTAAGTGATGCTTTCATGGCATGGAGCATGAAACTACCAATGGATGATTTTCTTTTACTATGTAATACTTTCTGATATGTAATTAGATGTTCTATTTCCTTCACATTTACCTGAATTCGTTCATCTACATGAATTATGAAAGCCCATGCCAATATAATGCTTTTAGAGTGGAAGAATGAGGGAAGTAAAGGTAAATGAATGAATACCTGAGGCTATTTCCAGGAAGGAGAGCCATTTACCCTACTTGTCAATTCTCAAAACATTCATTTCAACGTGTTATCAGACTATTACAATGTGACAGCAAAGGATCCTGGGTATCACATGACAATAATTGTTCTGTCTATACTTACTGGAGAAGAAATAGCCTGCTGGGGGGAAAAAAAAGGAAAGAGAGAACTACTGCAATTTATTCTAAGATTGAGTGGAGATATGCTCAAGCAACGTCATTGTGAATCTCTCTCTCTCTCTCTCTCTCTATATATATATAATTATTGTTGTTGTCATTTTATTATTTTATTGGCTGTGCTTTTATCCTGTTGGTTTTGTTTTCAAGCAAGATCCCTAGCATGCTCAGGCTTATGCAGTGCTTGTAATTTATAATTTTAGAAAATAAATAATATCATAAGTTGGTTAAGAGAAAGCAGCTTGAGCCAGTATTATTTAGAATTCTAGTCCTGCAACTTAAAAGCTATATGACCTTGGGCGAGCAACTTAATACCTCTGAGCCTCAGTTTCTCAATCTATAACATGACTGTAATAGTATCAAAGCTCATAAAGTTGTGAGAATTAAATAATTTCTTTCAGGCCAACCACTTGGAGTAGTGTTTAGAACAGTAGAAACATTACATTCAAGTTATCTAAAAAAATAAATATAAGAATAATCAATGTCCCTCATGGTGTAAATATTAAAAGGGTCTGACTAGCTCTATTTGGGTAATGTGCTCGCCTATGGACCAATCTCTGTGCCCTGAGTGGTGGCATTACCAAAACATAGGGTGGAAAGTGCAGAGTTTCTTCTCTGACAGCCACAGAAGTCACATGAAATGGGGAAGGGGTAATTGCCAGAAACAGAGCAGGAAAAAGGAAAAAAAAAAAGATATATTCTAGCTATGAATAGTATTTATTAAGACTGACCCACAAAGAGGGATAGACTTCAGTGTTCAGATGGAGGCTATCAGGGACTAGTAAAGGCAGAGCGAGGGGAAACAAAGCATGAGTTGACATTTTTCCAGACAGGTCCTTCTTACCTACCTGCTTCTAGTACTTCTCTTTTTGCTCTATTGCAATCCTCTCCCCAACCCCCTAATAATTCTGCTTCCCAGCATCCTAGGATCATAGTGTGGCTTTAGTAAGTGGGTATTACTATATGTGTCCCAAATCTTTCAGTGGCAAATGTCTTTTTAGGACATGACTATATGTTTTACAATATTAAAGACACTGGCCACTTCAAATGGAAACTTTGTGAATTCAGTTAAAACAAAATCACATTAAAATGGCTGTATGATTTTCAGATAAAATGTTGGTTGGGTAAATTACTTATTTAACTTTAAACTGGTATGAATTTGAACCACCACAACTATAGAAAAAAGTGTCTTTATATCTTTCATCTTTTGTGGGAAGCAGGTTTATTCATTCCTGGCTAGTCATCCCAAAGTCTGCTCCCATCCCAAAGTCATTACTTTATTCCAAGTCTTCTGTCCATTATGTTCTGACCGTAAAACTTGTTTTTTTTTTTTTTTTAAGAGAGACAGGAGGGGGTAAGGGCAGAAGGAGAGAGAGCATCTTAAGTAGGCTCCACACCCAGCGCAGAGCCCGACACAGGGCTTGATCTCACAACCCTGAGGTCATGACCTGAGCCAAAATCAAGAGTCAGGTGTTTAATCAACTGAGCCACCCAACCGCCCCTGACTATAAGACTCTTAAGGATATATTAGCAGATAAGATCACAGTAAGCAAAAGTGGGAGAGCTTCACTGTAAAAAAACAAAACAAAACGATGCACAAACCGAGCTAAGCAGACCTAGAAGTATTTCTGCCCTTTAGGGATGTGTTCAGCTCATCTTCCTTCTTTCTAATGCACTGAAAGGCTCAGCTGACTAATTCATACTCAGAACAAATTGCATAACACTCCAAGACTGACACTTCCAAAGTTCATCCATTCTGTAGTTGCTTGACATTAGAAAAGGGCAACTCTTGAAAAACGAATAAAATAGATTTCCTCACTCTGCTGGTCATGTCTCAAAAAAAGAGCGGAACAGGTTTTTGGAAACTTAACTTTAAAACAATCCATCATTTAACACTCACCATTTCAATATTGATACTGTTAAGATTAGCAAGCCAATTTTTTTTCTGAAAATATAATATATCAAGATTTTAAATATTATTAAAAATACCAATAAACTCCTAAGGTGCCAGGGTGGCTCAGTTGGTTAAGCGTCCAGCTCTTGATTTTGGTTCAGGCCATGATTTCATGCATCATGGGATTGAGCTTGGTAGGGAGTCTGCTTGAGATTCTCTCCCTCTGGCCCTCCTCCCACTTGCATGCATGTACTCTCTCTCAAATAAATAAATCTTTATATATATATATATATATATATATATATATATATGTTATTTATATATTATTCCAAGAAGATAATGTCTTTATCTCTTTCATTCATAAGACACACAGCCTACCTCAATATCTTTCATTTAATAAAAGTTTTTTTCAATCAATGATCAATTTAATGAATGAGTAAAAAAGATTTTATTATAAAATATAAGCATCACATAAAAGTGAAATGCACAGACAGCTAATCCTCAGGTTATTAATTCATAAAAGCCTTATTTCTGTCACTAAGTCAATTATACCAAAATTGTTAATGCATGACACCAAAATAGGCAAAAAAACATTCACATGAATTTATACCAGCTCATATTCTTTAGACCTATCTCTTAAGTTTATCTCTGACATATTATTCAGGGCTACTTCATTTTGATATAAACACTAATCTATTTCAAATTGGCTTTGTTAAGAAAAGGGATTTATTTAAGATGACTTTTTGATTTAAATATGACTTTTCAAAATCTAGATTGATTCTAATATCAGGACATCTTGATCTTTGGTCTAATGTATTAGGGCTCTATTTCTTCTTTCACATCTTGATCTTTGGTCTAAAATAACGTATCACAGCTCTACTTCTTCTTTCATCTCTCATGTCTCCTTTTGTCAGCCTCTCCTAATTCTAAAATATACTATCAGCATATATATTCTAAAAAGAAGAGAGATTTTTTTGGTTACGTGCCCAGCTCTGATCTTTTATTCTAACAGGGACTTTGGATACACTGATTGTCCCAGATCTTGAGTCATGTGCCTAGAGGCAGGAGGCAAAAGGAAGATCACTGTAATTAACAAATACCGTAGCTGAGGGCAGGGTAGTTTCATATTGAAAGGGTTGGCACATTAATTATTCCTATGGCCTCAATTTTTTTGCACTTCTGTTTATATGCCCTTTGCAACGCAATGTGACTTTGAGGTTCTTTCTATCAAGGACGGAGACTATTTCTCTACCCTTCAAATATGGGATGGCTTTGTGACTTAGCTTTGGCCAATAGATTGTGTTGGTTCACTTTCTTGACCACTGTGACTACAATGAGAGTAAGCTAGGCTGGTGGAGAATGAGAGACCACATGTAGTGATTTGTCCCAGGCAAGACAGTAATCTGTCCCAGGAAAGGCTGTCCTAGATCAGATACAATCCAGACAACCTTCCAATTAACTGCAGATGCATGAATGAACTCAGCTGAGATTAATCAACCTAGCTCGTCTAATGAACTTTGGAAGGAGAAGTAGATATTGAACAAAAAGAAGTATTCTATTACTATAAAATAATGAATGGGGTTTTATTGTTGATTGGGACTGTTTCTGAAAGAAAATAAAATATTTGCCTGTAATGATTAGATAAATGACAACTTTGAGTGAAATAATTTTATACTTCCCCATAATGGATATTATGAAAAATAATATTCATTGAAATGCACATATATTATGTCTATTAAATAAATGGTCTTATTTTTGCCATTCTAACTGGTATAAGGTGGTACCTTGATGTGGTTTTTATTTGAATTTTATTTGAATTTCCCTGATCCCTAATGATGCTGGACATTTTTTTATGTGTCTGTTAGCCATTCATATGTCGTCTTTGGAGAAGTGCCTGTTTATGTCTTCTGCCCATTTTTTGACTAGATTATTTCTTTTTTGGGTGTTGAGCTTGAGAAATTCTTTATAGATCTTGGATACCAGTGTCATTTGCAAATATCTTTTCCCATTCTGTGGGTTGCCTGTTTTTTTGACTGTTTCCTTTGCTATGCAGAAGCTTTTTACCTTCATGAAGTCCCAAAAGTTCATTTTCACTTTGTTTCCCTTGCCTTTGGAGACGTGTCTTAAAAGAAGTTGCTGTGGCCGATGTTGAAGAGGTTACTGCCTATGTTCTCCTCTAGGATTTTGATGGATTCCTGTCTCACATTGAAGTCTTCCATCCATTTAGAGCTTATCTTTGTGTATAGTGTAAGAGAATGGTTGAATTTCATTCTTCTGTATAAAGCTGTCCAATTTTCCCAGCACCATTTATTGAAGAGACTGTCTTTTTTCCATTGGATATTTTTTCCTGCTTTGTCAAAGATTAGTTGACCATAGAGTTGAGGTTCCATATCTGGGCTCTCTATTCTGTTCCACTGATGTATGTGTCTGTTTTTGTGCCAGTACCATACTGTCTTGGTGATCACAGCTTTGTAACATAGCTTGAAATCAGGCAACGTGATGCTCCCAGCTGTGTTTTTTTTTTTCTTTCAATATTTCCTTGGTGATTCAGGGTCTTTTCTGGTTCCATACAAATTTTAGGATTGTTTGTTCCAGCACTTTGAAAAATGCCATTGATATTTTGTTCGGGATGGCACTGAAAGTATAGATTGCTCTGGGCAGCCTAGACATTTTGATAATGTTTATTCTTCCGATCTGTGAGCATAGAATGTTTCTCTATCCAGGAACAACAAATGTTGGAGAGGATGTGGAGAAAGGGGAACCCTCTTATACTGTTGGTGGGAATGCAAGCTGGTACAGCCACTTTGGAAAACAGTATGGAGGTTCCTCAAAAAGTTAAAAATAGAGCTACCCTATGACTTAGCAATCACACTACTGGCTATTTACCCCAAAAATACAGATATAGTGAAAAGAAGGGGTACATGCACCCAATGTTCACAGCAGTCGTGTCCACAATAGCCAAACGTGGAAGGAGCCAAGATGCCCTTCAACAGACAAATGAATAAAGAAGATGTGGTCTATATATACAATGGAATATTACTCAGCCATTAGAAAGGATGAATACCTACCATTTGCATCTACATGGATGGAACTGGAGGGGATTATGCTAAGTGAAATAAGTCGAGGAGAGAAAGACAATTATATGGTCTCACTTATATATGGAACATAAGGAATAGAATGGAAGACATTAGGAGAAGGAACAGAAAAATGAATGGGGGGGAATCAGAGGGGGAGATGAACCATGAGAGACTATGGACTACAGGAAACAAACTGAGGGTTCAGAGGGGAGGGGGGTTGGGAATGGACTAGCCCAGTGATGGGTATTAAGGAGGGCACATATTGCATGGAGCACTGGGTGTTATATGCAAACAATGAATCATGGAACACTACATCAAAAACTAATGATGTACTGTATGGTGAATAACATAACATAATAAAAAAATAATTAATAAATGGTCTTATTGCCTAAGAGATGTAATTCCTTAACATGGTCAGTAAAAGATTAAAAGGTTTAGCATTATAAGTAAAAAGTGGATTTTGTGACTAAAATAAAATAATTAGGGGTGCCTGGGTGGCTCAATTGTTAAGCGTCTTCAGCTCAGGGCGTGATTCCAGAGTCCTGGGATCGAGCCCCACATCAGGCTCCTCTGCTGGGAGACTGCTTCTTCCTCTCCCATTCCCCCTGACTGTGTTCCCTCTCTTACTGGCTGTCTCTCTCTCTGTCAAAAAAATAAATAAAATCTTGTAAAAAAAATAAAAAAATCTTTTAAAAAAATTAAAAAAAATAATAATGTTAAAAATGGATATAAACAGTGCTGTATGCTTTTGAGATAAACTACTAATCAATCCATAGTTTCGAATATTTTTTTGCATTTTAAAGCAAGACAAAGTAAGAAATCAATAGATTAATAGATTAATAATGCAGAGTATGCAAAGCTAACTCTGAAGGAGTAAACTAATGATGCAAAATGAAGCCAGTATTGATGGCATGGAAACTTGAAAAAAATAGAAAGTTGGTGGGTTTTTTCCTATTAGAGCTTCAGAGTGAATAACTTGAAATATAATGCTTAGGCTGGCTTTAGGGAAATTTTCAGTGAGTAAGAAGAAGCCAGAGAGTCATTTTTTGATATAATTTTCTCACAATGATATCATGTTACTAAAAGTCTCACTTAATATCTTCTCAAATATAACTCTTGAGATGCCTCCAGAGAGTATCAATCCTCCTAAAGCTGTCCCTGTACTTTCTGAACTGCTACAAGCAAGATTAGGCAGAAATTATAAAGAAGATAACTTTTTACACTAACTAGATCGTGCTAAAACAACTTTATGAGGCCATATATTTTCCCTGTTTAATCAAACCATATGTCTTTTAGCAATATTTATGTGGAATGAGTCTATCATTTATAATTGATTAAATGTTGTGTTTTTAAATTTAAGTTGGGCATGGGGCGCCTGGGTGGCACAGCCGTTAAGCGTCTGCCTTCGGCTCAGGGTGTGATCCCAGCGTTGTGGGTTCGAGCCCCACCTCAGGCTCCTCCACTATGAGCCTGCTTCTTCCTCTCCCACTCCCCCTGCCTGTGTTCCCTCTCTCGCTGGCTGTCTCTCTCTCTGTCGAATAAATAAATAAAATCTTTAAAAAAAAATAAATAAATTTAAGTTGAGCATAAAGCCCCTCATTAAAAATAAAACACTAAAAAAATTAGTAGCAAACACTGTAGCAACTCAGTTCCGAATCTTATCATTCCTCCTTGAGAAACAAAGTGAAAAGGGAGATGGGGGAGCCCATAAGTTAATTTTCATACGAAGTATGAGACATAAAACCTGAAAATTGTAAAATGCTTTTAAGTGTTACCCAAATAGCTGAGACCAGTAGAGCACTGTATATCTGTAAGAGGTTACACAGGGAGCCAATCCACAGAACCCCAGCAATGGTGAATCGCAGACACCTCCAGTTAAAAATCATTCCCAAAAGGCGAGCACCCCATTGTTACTAAGACATGCTATGAACAAGGCAGCTTTCCTCTAAGAAGACAGAGTAGTAGCAAAGGGGTAGAAAGAAGGTGAGGAAAATGCACAGAGAGAAAAACCTCTGAAAGCACCAGCAAAATTACTTTCCGAAAGTAAGAGAATCATATTGGATGCATTCATGGGGGGCAGGGGCTAATGGAGGAACTCTGGGAGTGTATGGCAGGTAGGGAAAAGCTTTCAGCATCTGCTTAAGTTTGCACAGAAAGCAAAAATTAGCTAGAAAGACACACTGTGTTTGAAGCAATTAGCAAATCATCAAGGGAAGAAGAAGCCCTTTGCAAAGGACAGAGATCTACTCCACCACTTCTGCTTCTGCCCCTCTCCTCCCAGGCAGGGGTCTTGCAATGAGCTGCTTCATAAAAGTACCACCTGCCCAAATATGGGTTACCAGGAAGAAGGGAAATATCCAAATAAGAATTAGATAAATGACAGAGAGCACCAGAATTTTTCCACAAAATAGTTCATCAGATAAATACTGTTATGGAACAGATAAACATTGCAAACCATGAATTAAAAGCAACTATAGTAATGATGAACCAATCAGAGAATGAAGGAAAAATTCATAGCAGGAATACAGGAACTCAAGCAAGACATGGCCAGACAATTCATGAAAGTGAAAGAGAACTGACAGACAGAAAGAAAGAAAGAAAGAGAGAGAGAGGGAGAGAGGGAGGGAGGGAGAGAGGGAGGGAGGGAGGGAGGGAGGGAGGG
>NC_048232.1:58968333-59078239 GCF_002007445.2 Ailuropoda melanoleuca
AGGGAAGGAAGGAAGGAAGGAAGGAAGGAAGGAAGGAAGGAAAAAAAGAAAGAAGGAAAGGAAAGAAAGAATAAAAAAAAATAGAACCTTAAGAGAAATGAGAAAAATTAAAAGGTTCTACAAGGTCCAACTTTTTAAAGTCTATCTTTAACTGCTCTAATTGATATGGCTCCCTAAATTCCCATTGTGTGTTTGAGTCAGTATTTGAGGGTTTTTTGAGTTTTTTTGTTGTTTATTTGTTTTCTTTCTTTTTTTAGCTGTTTGCCTACTTACAAACCAGTAACATGTTTTTATCACTGGTTTAATAAACCTTACAGGGCTACTATTCTCTCATTGCTCTTCAGTGTCTTTTTTCCCCTTATCATTATTATTATTTTATTATTATAATTATCATGCAGAAGATGTGTGTGTGTGTGTGTTTGTGTTGAAACACTTTTATCTATACAGCTATGTAAGCCACTCACCTATATTTTCTTCTAGTGTTTATGGCTTTATGATTTTTTTTTTTGCATTTGAATCATTAATCTATTTTAAGGTTATACTAGCATACAATATCTATTATGGACTGATTTTATCATTTGCAGATAAATATCTAGTCTGAGCACCATTAACTTAAATAAGGCTCTCTGACAACAAACAATCTTATCTACCACTGGTGAGTGCAAAATGGCACAGCCCATATGGAATGTAATCTGGCAATATCCATCAAACATTTTAAGTGCATTTTCCTTCCAACCTAGTAACGTTCCTTCTAAAGTTTATCCTGAAGTTATTCCTGCACAGGTGTAAAGCGACATGTATGCATTGAATGTTTACATTACCGAAGTAGCAAAATGTTGAAAAAAACTCATTTATTCAATGATAAAGACTTCTGTCATTGAAACTAAAGTATAATGAAAGTATAACAAAATCTGCAGAAATGAAGCTCTCTTTTATATGTATGCATAGACAGGGGGAAAATGATTCAATGTGCACTAAATAAAAATATCAAAAAAATTGTGAATAATATGCTACCTTTGCTTGAGAAACTTGGAAAGCAAGAATTTATTCATATGGGCTTATATTTGTATAAAGAAAAGCTGAAAGGATATCCATGAGACTGAAAAAGTAGTTTACATTAGATGCAGAAAAATAAAGGGGAAAGGAATGGGGGGTGACTTCATACTTCTTTTAATATTTGAACAAATAGTCAATTACCTATTTTGAAAATTTATAATGTGTCTTCTGAGGAGAAAACTTTATTTACTTTTTTTCTCTTCATGGAAAGATGAACTATGACATAGGACATATTCACACATAGCAGTTTCAGTGACTAATCAAATAGGGAATTTATAATATTCTTTCCTGATTTACATGTTTGTTTTAGATCATATTAGTCTTGTGTTGGACTATGTCAATTATAAAACTAGATAACCCACCCAAGTTTGTTCAAATCAATGACTCTGTTGATCCTTGAACTACCATGTGTTAGAAAATACTTCTCTGTGAATCTTAAACATTTCTGCAGTCTTGCCAGCAGAAGCACTGACAGTTTTTTTGTTCTAGATTATCTTTTCAAGGATGTTTGTAGAGCAAATGGACATAGAAGATAGAGATAGTATCTCCATCTGGAGCAAAGGGCAGGTTTGTTTTTTACCCAGTATAATAAAAAGAATGTCCAAGGCAAAGGGACAGGTTAGTTTGCAGCCCGTTATAAGATTGGAGTTTCCTGAGCTAGCGGTTATTTTTTGTTTGTTTGTTTGTTTTGCTTCTGTTTTTGTTTCATGTTATGCAGGCATCACTTTGCCTTGTTGCATCATCCTGTGGGAGTTCAGGTTCGGGAAACCACCACAGGAAATGATCATATACTGATACTACTGTTGCAGTACATAATGTACTATCCTTTGTCTCTGAGCCCAGAACATCATGTTCGCTGCCAGCAACCATAAAATGTCAGCAGACTAGCTTCTCAGCTTGCAAGTAGCATAAAGTCTCAGACCCATCATGGTCTTGACAACATTTAGACTTTTATATTCAAATTTGTGACAGACCCCTTGAGGGCATATAAAACAAGTTTCCTTGTCTCCTGAATCTTTCCTCAATATTAATTTAATCTCATGGTCAAATCATGCAACACTATGCATTTGTGAGTGTATGCATACGTGTATTTTACAAGAAAGGATGTAGAAAAATCAAGTTAGGACTAGTTAAAATATTTTCTATCACTTAGAAAATATACTTATGAGGGAAACTGGATTTCAGATTGCATTTGAAGTATCTTAGAGGTTTTTTTAAGATGATTTTCTTGTAAATGGAAAAGGACTCTTATAAAAATTAAAACAGTAAGACTAAAAAAGGAAAAATAAGCCACATCAGATAGTTTATTATATTCAGATCTAGTCTCAGAAACAGCAATTAGCCTTTGACCAAACTTGTTCTTAAATGATTATTTGCATTGAATCAGTCAACTATCTTCAAAGTAACAGGAAAAAAAAATTATAAAATATTGCACAGAAAGATTCCCTTTGTATATGAGCATATGCAGGAACCTGGAAAAATGACAATTTTAATAAAGATGTCCTCCAGGTAGTGATATATCATGTATCTTAATTTGCTTCCTGCGCCTTTCCATGTTTACTAACTAAAAAAGAAGAGGCTAGTTTTATTTCCAAAGTTTTAATTATTAAAAAATAAAATTATTCAGTTCAGTTTTATTCTTTCCAAACTGATTTGTGAGTATAGGCACATCATATGGCAATGATGTCATATAACCACATTATTTTTCCAATGGCTTTTTAATAAATGTAACCTAAAACATATCACACACACACACACACACACACACACACACACACACAAATCCTATTTTCTACATCATTTCAGTAGTTGAAATATCAAAAATAAGATTCAAGGGCACTTTGATATAACAACCTAATGTTTGAGGCATCCTTCCTTTACTTAAATTTGATGATATTTTATAGTTGCTTCAAATACATTCAATTTATTAATTTAAACCAGAGCATGCTACTTTTTAAAAATAATAGCATTCAATACTTTTAAATCTCTTTTTACCTATAGTTAAGCTCTCCTAAGCAGGCCTTTTCTTTCTTTTTATCTCTTTAATGTTGTCTTTTCAGAAACATGGCAGTTTTTTTATAGTTAACGATATTGTGAAGTTGCTTGAAGGAGGAGATGGTTTATTGTATTATTTCTGATACAGAGGATCAAAAGTTTGACACAGATATTTTTTGAATTTGTTGCCATTCACTTGTGAGATTCTTAGTGAAAAACTGCTCTGAGTTCCGAGAGCTGAAGTGAGAACTTCTTTCTCTCAGTATTAAAATTGATTTACTAACTCACTGTCCTAATGACTGTCATAGACATTTATATAGATTTGTTTTATTGCAGCATAAGTAAGTAGCCAGTTCTTTTCACAGTAAAGAGGAAAAAAAATTAAAGAACTAAAGAGCTCTTCATTTCTTCCTTCATATAAAAGGGAACATAATACATGTAGAATGTTTAGCCATATCCCAGGCCTCTATCCACTAGATAACAGTAACTTTCTCAGTCATGACAAGCAAAAATTTTTCCAGATATTGCCCAAATTCCTCTGAAGCAAAATCATCCCAGTTAAATACTGATACAATCAGAATTTGTATGATGTAGTACGTTATGCTAACTGACAGAACTAGGGATGGGATATACGAGTTAACCAAATGATATGTTTTATTAAAGTCTTAGTCTTGTTCATACTCTAATATTGGTAACCTCATCTTGGTAACATTCATTCCTCAACTGCTCTTACTCATGTAAAGAAAGAAAAAAGCTTTTGGTAGGAGAATGAGAAGAAGTCATTGCCCAATGAGAATGAAGCAATGGTATTTGGCCCACAAATACATTCTAGACTCATAGAGAGTCAAAGACAGACAGGGAGTTATTAGTTATCTCCTTTCTGAAAACTCCTCTGGAAAGCCATTGCAACAAGCCAATACTGGTGTACACCAGAAAAATGAGGTAAGCAAATCGTGTCTTGCTTATGCTTGTTGCTCCTGCATAGTTATTAATAACAATTCTGTTCAGTCTCAAAAGTGTCTCAGTTTAGGACACTAAACTAAAAAAATGTAATTCTTTGCCAATCTTAGTGTTCCACTTTAGAATTAGTAATAGTTATTGGCTTTCCATTCCTAATTTTCCCACAAAGATGTACTGAAACACACTGTAGGTTAACAACTGGATAGGCTGTCTCGTCTGGTGTTTAAGAGCATGAAAATTTAAGCTCAATTTCTAACTCCATCAGTTTTTAGCTATGATGCTTTGGGTCTTGATTTCCTCATCTTTAAGATGGGGTTAAAAATAGTAGTTGCTTCCTCACAAGATAACACACATAAAATACTTACATGACATTTCTAAATAATATACATAATACATGGCATAAAATACTTAGAACACTTGCTGGCACAATATTATTAAAACCCTGATTCATTATCTTGACCCTTGTCTTTTCTACTATACACATGGAGAAAAAAAGGGTGTGGGGGGGCTATCCACATGCTTTTCCTTATAATCTGAAATTGTGCCATCAACATACTCATATCATTTTTGTGTTTTCTTTTTGATATTTCAATAAAATTTTGATCACATTGACGTGGTTCTTTACATGTTTTACTTATGTCCTCAATAATTTCATTTTTGTTTATCTAATTTTCAATATTACATTTAAACTATTATTATTGTTATTGCGTTATATTTATTCTTTCTGGAGAATTATTTTTGACAATTACATGGTCAGTAGTTGGGAACTGAGTGACAAACTTCTAAGAGCCCTCAGTAATCCCACCTCCTGATATTCACATTTTCTGTAATCTTTCTGCTTGATAGGTTTTAGTGACTTCCTTCTAACCTGTAAAACATAACAAAGGTGAAGGGGTGTCACTTCCATTGTTAGGCTACTAGAGATTGTGACTTGCATCTTGTTAGTAGACTGTATTTCTTTCTTAGCTGATAGGGTTTGATGGAGCAACCTGCCATGTTGGAGAGGCCTCTATGGTAAAGAGACTTGAGTCCAACAACCCATGAAAAAGTGAATAATACCAACAACCACATGAACTTGGAAACAGATCCTTTCCTCGTCAAGTTGTATGATGACTAAAGACAGAAGATTTCTTGATTATAGTCTATAAGAGTCTCTGAAGAAGCAGGCCCACATTCTTGTTCAACACAAACTATGAGAGAATAAATACATGATGTTTTAAGCCAAGTTTTTTTTGATAATATAATAACATGCTGCAAAAGATAATTCATTTGAAAAAAAGGGAACATGGTACATAGCCTCATGAGCTCTTTTTTACCAACAAGTACCTTCAATTAAAAATAAACTTGTTGGGGCGCTTGGGTGGCACAGCGGTTGAGCGTCTGCCTTCGGCTCGGGGAGTGATCCCGGCATTATGGGATCGAGCCCCACATCAGGCTCTTCCGCTATGAGCCTGCTTCTTCCTCTCCCACTCCCCCTGCTTGTGTTCCCTCTCTCGCTGGCTGTCTCTATCTCTGTCGAATAAATAAATAAAATCTTTAAATAAAATAAAAAATAAACTTGTTGCCTCTCCTCCATATTTTCTTTATCTCATTTATATCATCAAAACCTTGGTATTTCATATAAATGTCTGTATAAAACTTTTTAAGAAATTTTACTATGAAAGTGAACAGAAAATGGAAAAGTGGGAATAAAGGGGGACTTGTTCAGTTCTTATTTTCTTTTGTTTTGTTTTAAGATAGGGTATCCCAGGCTTCAGTGCATAATCCAGGGAGAAGTGATGGAGGCAGTAGAGGTGGTAGGGAGAAATGCAGAAGAGAAGTTCCTGAGGAAGCAACCTGGGATGGCATCCAGAGGAGCATAGATGGAAGGATCCTCTTTGATGGGAGGGGCAATATTTTATCCCTCACGTCTCAGAAGGCAGGAAAGAGGGGTAAATATTCACATATACTGGTGATTTTTCTGGTGATCAGAAAAGGGAATTCATGAATCAGAGTATGCAATATGTGTATTACTAATATAAAATGATTTGAATGTAATAAACTGATAAACTATATAGAGATAATTAAACCTATTTCTTATAAAATAGTAAATATTGACAATTCCTCTGGTTTACGTGGGATGTAAATGTACTACTTTTACTCAGAGTATGCCATCTTTTATGTTCTACTTTGTAAATATTTTTAACATGTGAGGAAATAGAAGAAAACGTGTGCTTTTCTCTGCCATCAGAAATAATTAAGTTTTGAAACTGAATCAGTAGTGAATCTGCAGCCAAAGAGCGAGCTAAAATTGAACCTGTACCTTTGAAGAGCCACTCATGTTTTAACTTAGCCTGAAACACAGCTATTTATTCACGCTACTATCAATTTGTGTTAGCCAGTTATAAAAAATCAGCTTTATTCTCGCCTTTGATCCCTAAGGGCACTGAAAAATACTTTCTTGGACATGAACTCAAGAGGATTTCATTCTAGTCTAATTATCTAGGGCTGCTGGCTTCATGCCCAGATACCTCAGAATGCAGGTCAGCTGGTGAAATGGTCATGTTCTCATTTCTACAAGGAGCAAATGATGCCCTTTTGCTGTGTATAGACTTCTAGGGCATGTTAAAATCCATCCTAGGTAGAAAGAGACAAATGGAAACAGAAAAGTCCATGGCAAAGTGCATAATATACTGAAGAAGTCCCCCAATGCCAGAGGACTTGCCATTGCCATCCATAAGAATATTGTGATCGGGGAACATCGAAATGAGGACAATGCACTGACTGGTTCACAATTTTTTAATGTCAATTTAAAGAACTGTCCTTTATTGCCATGATTATTGTAATTTATATTTTTGTACTAAAATACATTTTATATATATTTTTGTACACAGTTTGGGCAAAGTAATTTTTTTCATACCATTTTTGAGAAAATTAAAGTTGTCAACCCTATCAGGAAACCCAGATATTTGGGAAATATTGACCTTGGCTAATTGGATGGTCAGTTTTTATTTTATACCAGAGTGGTAAAGAAAGTGCTTTGAAGTCAGATTATTTGTCTTTATATTTTAACTCTAGGAATGGCATCTGACCTTGGGCAGATTACTTACTTTGTCTATTCCCTAATTTCCTCAAATATAAAATAGATTAATGAAAGGAACTTAGAAGTGAGCAATTAATTGATTATATATGTACAATGCTTGAGGAAAAGGAAGTATTCTCAGGGCAGTCTATTATCATCTTTAAACATTGAAACTCTCCTACTACAATTATAATAAGTGCTAATTAATTAATGTTAGTTGATTTAATGTAACAGCAATGAAACTCTAGAAAATCTCTCTCTCTCTCTCTCTCTTTTTTCATTAAGCATGCATTTGTTCAGCAACTATTGTGTTCTGGATACTATCTTATAATTTATTTATTTATTTATTTTAAGATTTTATTTATTTGACACAGAGAGAGACAGCCAGCGAGAGAGGGAACACAAGCAGGGGGAGTGGGAGAGGAAGAAGCAGGCTCATAGCGGAGGAGCCTGATGTGGGACTCGATCCCATAACGCCGGGATCACGCCCTGAGCCGAAGGCCGACGCTTAACCCCTGTGCCTCCCAGGCGCCCCGTCTATCTTATAATTTAGAATACAAAATTTAAAAATTAAACCAGACAGGACCCTCAGAGAGTCTATAAGCTAAGATTATTTCTTAATTTTCAATAAGAAATTTCATTTCTGTTCAAGCAGATAATATTTTAAACTGGTGACCTGTGCTTGGTACTAAGCAGCACTGTGAGATAGAAGTCGGGGGAGGTAAAAAGTTAAAAGAAGGAAGACACAAAGAAGATGTCCAGTGTCAAAGGGGGCTGGAAAGAATTAATCCAAAAAGGGATAAAAATAAATTCAAAGTGACTGATTTATGAAAGTTTGTTAATTTCTATGTTTCTAACCATTTAGCCCAGAAATCTATCCTATTAAAAAGTAGCCTTTCTGCAATTTTCCTTCTAACATAGAGTGAACAACATTGTTTACTTAGTAATCACATAGTGCCTCAACTCAAGAATTTTTTAGAGGGTACACGGTGGGGTTGGTAAATGCTTTGATTAGGATTTGATAGAAATATAATTGTAAACTGATTTTCATCTGCATAATCACAATCAGCAAAAGTTTCAAGCAGTTAATGCAAATATTTTCTGTTTATAAAAGGTAAAGTGAGTAATATGGTCTGTTCACTAATCACTTGAAATATCTCCATTATGCACCTCCCACCCCATACAGTTCATTTCCCATTCCAGTTGATACTGAAGCTCCCTTACAAGGTATACATCTTCTTAACTGTATATTTATTTACAATACAATTTGTATTGTATCCTAACATTTTCTGGGCTCATTTCGGTACATTGAAATTTTAAAACCAGTATAATACAATAAGTAAATTCAGGAACAATGGAAGATTTGTCTTTCTTTTTCTTTTTTTTTTTTTTTTCAGTTAATTCCCATAAAAAACAAGGTGTTTAGTGCTCACAGTAGGCATGAAAAACTACTGGGTGAACAAGTAGCCCATACCTTACATGGCAAGAAATTTACCAGTGTTCACACGCACCACAGAAGATGGAGACCACATGACAATTTTTTCTTACACTAACATTGTTGATACTAGATGAATGAGGTATAACTTCTTCCAGTTATTGTTCTATGAATAAGTTTGGACACATAATTGAAGCATGGATTTTTTTAATGCCTACTGAATGAAGACAGAGCCAAGGCCTAATTAGCAATTTTAATATATAGCTATGAAGTTACATTAAGTAGACATAGGTACACATCTTAGGGATAGAAAGTGAGAGGGGAACAACATCTAGTATAAAAAGTCTAATCTAAACCTTAGTTTGGGTTTTTTATAGTAAAAATGATAGAGAGAGATGCCTCAGTCAGAATTAATTTCCCACAGTACTTCATGCCTACCATGTGAGACAACAATAAAATTGGTGGTCACACTATGCCATAAGTCTTTGTCAGAGAAGGATCCAGAGGGAGACAGAAAGAATACACTCTCAAGAAGTCTGACTCTATGATTATAAGTAATGTAGTTATCAACATCTGTCTGATCTTGAAGTATCTATTTAGCCAAAGGTTCTCCCTCTGTTTGTAGGTATAATGAACTGGAGATTTTTGGCCTTGTGGGAAAGATCCCTGGTTCTATTTGAAAACATTAGCTATCAGGGAGTGAGAGCTGTCCATGGCTACATGGATGAACATCATATCAAGTGTTTCTCATGTAAAAAATAAATTGAGGAGACAAATATCTATATCTATATTTCATTTAGTACTGAAAGTGTTTAAGTTCTTTCTCTCAAAGATTTTTTTAATTGGCATTTTGAGAAATATATATAAAAATTCATGCTCACTAGTATAAAAATATTTTTCATATTTGATGCTTGTTTGCATGTAATAGTTGTTTGGGTTGGCATAATTTCAACTGTTATGATTTCAAGTAAAATGTAAGCTCCAGGTGATTTTCTTTTCTATTTTCTAAGGCAGTATCTATCTTATCATACAAATTAAGAAACAAATTAGTTTGTTGTTCATAGACACTGGTAAAAAAACTAACTATCATGCATTCTAAAGTAATCCCACCCCTTTCCCAAGAGGATTAAAACAAATTGCTTATCAATTTGTCTTTGCACTCAATAAGAATAGGTGTCAGTAAGTACAACTTGAAATCACAACCATGAATTCTTTAATCTTTGGGATCAATTTGTGCAAAGAGGATAAAAACTTTTCAGAGATACAGCACTATACTCCAGCCTAACAGAAAGTATTACTCTTAGATACAACCCAATTATTCATCAGCAGAAAGAGATGCAATCCCAGGGCTGGACTATTATTTCAGATCCAATTTCTAGTTATCTCTTGAATATCTTTGCTGTCATAGAAAAATATGTTGGCAAATTCACAACATTGATCCAATGCTCAAAGATGTCTTTCAGAATCTCCTTCAATGAAAAAGAATATAAAAACTCTATGAAATTGCATCACACTATTCTCCAGCTGATATAAATTTAGATGTTTGTAAATGTTATTACTCACAAACAAGTTTCAGTATGATTTAATGCAACAATGCACAACTGCCCCTTTTCATAAAAACATGTTTAAACTTTTGATACCAACATAAGGTCTATCTTTTCAAATGCTTATGGGTAGGGAAAAAAAGTTCTCAAAGATAATTTCTCCTTTTCTAACCTCCTATTTGATCTTTCTGTCACTCACTTCTCACCATCATCATGCAAATTCACTCTTCAATACAACTGAGAGCTATGTTGTATAAAAACAGATCTTTTTTTTTGTAAACAACACAGGCTGTGTTCCATCACCAGAGGTATTTATCAAATGCCTGCTATGTATCAAGCACTGTGATAGGCGCACATAGATAAATATCGGTAAAGTATAAAAGCCCACAAAGTCTTGAGTGTTTTCTATTGCTACTTCATTCTTCAATATGACATATGTAACTCCAATTCCAAGCCCAACCAACTTCTGCCTCTTGATTTCTCTTTATTCCACTTCGTGCACTCAATCCCCCATTCACACTTCTCTTAACCTAAGTATTCCACGTCCTTTTATTCCTCTGTGGTGTTGTCCATCATATATTCCTCTCCCACAATTCCCTTCTCAACTTGTCAAGCACCTACATACTTCAAGACCATGGTCAAAGTTACTTCCTAGTCAATAAAATATTTCCTAAATCCCCTAGTAAGAGCTATTCACTCCCTTTTCTGAGTTCTCTAAGTGCTTTGTTCTTCCCTCATTCAGATTAGCATTAAAATCATACCGTGGACTTTCACTTTCACAGAAAATGAGGGATGAAAATTAAAAAGAGCATTTAAAACTTTGATGTTAAAAAAAATAATGTGAAATAAATCTATTGCTGTTCATTAAATAAATATGTTACCAGAAAGCAATGTGATTGTTTTCTCAGCAAAGTTGACAGGGAATAGGGGTGGGAGGAGAAAGATAATAGTTTACTTTGCGATAATATTGAAAAATTCATGTACTAAAATGTAAAAGTGAGAAATAAAAACTGCTTTGTACATTCAAAATACATAAATATATATATTTTTTCAAATAGTTATTTTTCCAGGACACCGAAATTCCTACTACTCAGGAAAACTACTATTAGCATATCAAAGAGGTATATAGACTTGTTTTTTCAAATTACACTAGAGCATTTTGAAAATGAAGTCACTCTTGTAGGCAGAATCACAAGAAAGGAATACATTAAAATAAGTAAGGAGAAAGTCAGAAAGCAGGTAAATTCAAGGACACACATGTTAAAATAAACATCTAGTGAGTGTTAATGCAAATAGATCCTTAACATATTTGATTATATTAAAACCTCTCTCTAATGTGCATAAAGGTTAAAATTAAAGAATTCATAAAATCTGCAACACAGGAAGGAGTTGAGTGTGATATTCAATTTTATGAGTCAGCTTGACTAGGATAAAGCCCCCAGTTATTCAATCAAATACTAATCTAGATGTTGCTGTGAAGGCATTTGGTATATGACTAAAGTCCAGAGTTGATTTTGAGATAAAGGGATTATTTTAGTTAATCTGGGTGGGCCTGGTTTAATCAGTTGAATGACTCTATAAACAGAACTGAGACTTCCTCATACAGGAAGAAATTCTGCCTATGATAGCAGCTTTGACTCATGCCCCAGAGTTCCAGCCTACCCCTCCTGAGGGTCGCCTTGGGAATTTCAGACTTGCATTGTTACCTCCCAAAATTATGTTAAGTCAATCCCTTGCAATAAATCTCCAAATATATTTCTCCTACTAGTTATGTTTCTCTCATTAAACGTTGGCTAATACATGGAATTTAATGTTATATGTCACATTTATCATCCTTTAGTCAATATATAGTCACTTAGCAAGCAGTTATTTCAAATTTAATAGCAAGTAATTGAATTCAGCTAGTCTCTACTCAGCTTTTGACTGATTAGTCTATTCAGTCAAAATGGTTCTGCCTCTTGGATGAGTCATTTACCATGACTAATCTAAACTTTTGACCTTGCCTTCAGATGTGTTCCTCTTCTAGTACTCCTAATCTTTGATGTGGTACATTGAAGTTCATCCCAGAAATCTGAGAATCATCTTGAACACATTTCTCTTTCTCATCTTCCACATCAAGTCCATCACTGTTTATAAAAGCAGTTCCAGAAACTTACATACAAAGGACTTAGGGAAGGCTGTGAGCACAATGAGCTGGAAGTTGAGAAATTAGGGTGCATACCTATTTACATAGAATTGAGAAAATGTCAATGGTTCCATTTCCAAATGTAGCACATTGATCCACTTCCCTCTCTGCACTGTACTATCCTGGTCGATGGATAGTGGCCTTCTAAATGCATTTCCTGCTTCCATCTCTCTATTTGATGAGTTATTTATTGAGAACTAATTATGAGATAAATATTTTTTGGCACTAGAGTTTGATAAAAGAAAAAAAAAATCTGCCACCTTGGAGCTTGCATTCTTCTGGAAGGAAAGAAAGAAATACACAATGAACACAAATTTAGGTAAATTACATATTAGAAAGTGATGAGTGCTATAAAAAATTAAGTAAAGTAAGAGGAACAGGAGTTCTGGGAACAGGTGAGAAGTGCTACATTTAAAGAGCAGATAAGGTAGGCCTCAAGGAGCAAAAAACTGGACATAGAGGAAAGGCCCTGAATCAAGAGGGTGAAAGATGATTTGTTATTGTAGGTGTGATTAGGAAAAGCAAGGAGTCAATGTGGCTGAGAGAGAGCGACTAAAAGTGAGAGGGAAGATTAGAGAGCTCAGAAAAGTGAGGAGCAGATTATGCAAGACTGTTGAAGGCCACTGAAGTTTACTCTGTATAAGAAAAGGCATTAAAGAGTTTTGAACAGAGGTGACATCATCTGACTTGAGCAATTTAAAGGATTTTGACTACTGCTGTGTTGAGAATGAACAGTAGAGGAGTAAGTCTGGATACAAGAAAGTCAGTTAAGAAGCTGTTACAAAAACAAAGCTGGGGGCATTACGTTGCCTGATTTCAAGCTATACTACAAAGCTGTGATCACCAAAACAGCATGGTACTGGTACAAAAACAGACACATAGACCAATGGAACAGAATAGAGACTCCAGAAATGGACCCTTGGCTCTATGGTCACCTAATTTTGACAAAGCAGGAAAAAACATCCAGTGGAAAAAAGACAGTCTCTTCAGTAAATGGTGCTGGGAAAATTGGACAGCTATATGCAAAAGAATGAAACTTGACCACTCTCTCACACCATACACAAAAATAAACTCCAAATGGATGAAAGACCTCGATGTGAGACAGGAATCCATCAAATCCTAGAAAATAACACAGGCTGCAACCTCTTTGACATCGGCCACAGCAACTTCTTTCATGACACATCTCCAAAGGCAAGAGAAACAAAAGAAAAAATGAACTCGTGGGACTTCATCAAGATAAAAATTTTCTGCACAGCAAAGGAAACAGTCATCAGAACAAAGAGACAACCCACAGAATGGGAGAAGATATTTGCAAATAAAACTAGAGATAAAGGGCTGGTATCCAAGATCTATAAAGAACTTCTCAAACTCAATACACGAGAAACAAATCAAATAAAAAAATGGGCAGAAGATATGAACATACACTTTTCCAATGAAGGCATACAAATGGCTAACAGACACATGAAAAGATGTTCAAAATCATTAGCCATCAGGGAAACTCAAATTGAAACCACATTGAAATACCACCTTAAGCCAGTTAGAATGGCAAAAATTGACATGGCAAGAAACAACAAATGTTGGAGAGGATGTGGAGAAAGGGGAACCTCCTCTTACACTGTTGGTGGGAATGCAAGTTGGTACAGCCACTTCGGAAAACAGTGTGGAGGTCCCTTAAAATTAAAAATAGAGCTACCCTATGACCCAGCAATTGCACTACTGGGTATTTACCCCAAAGATTCAGACGTAGTGGAGAGAAGGGCCATATGCACACCAATGTTCATACCAGCATTGTCCACAATAGCCAAATCATGGAAGGAGCTGAGATGCCCTTCAACAGATGACTGGATTAAGAAGATGTGGTCCACATATACAATGGAATATTACTCAGCCATCAAAAAGAACGATTACCCAACATTTGCAGCAGCATGGATGGGACTGGAGGAGATTATGCTAAGTGAAATAAGTCAAGCAGAGAAAGACAATTATCATGTGGTTTCACTCATTTATGGAACATAAGAAATAGCAGGGAGATCGGTAGGAGAAGGAAGGAAAGAATGAAGGGGGGTAAACAGAAGGGGGAATGAACCACGAGAGACTATGGACTCTGGGAAACAAACTGAGGGCTTCAGAGTGGAGGGGGCCGGGGGAATGGGATAGGATGGTGATGGGTATTAAGGGGGGCACATACTGCATGGAGCACTGGGTGTTATATGCAAACAATGAATCATGGAACACTACATCAAAAACTAATGATGTACTGTATGGTGACTAACATAACATTTTTTTAAAAAAAGAAGCTATTACAAAAATCTAAGGAGACAGCATTGTGATGAAACATGATCAGATTATAGATATATTTTCAAGGCAGACCCAAGAGGATTTTCTGACAGAGTAGATCCACTGCCTAGGTAGCAGTCAATGAAATCTGGTTTTTAAATGCATTCAGCAACAAATACTTATTGGGTCACGTTATTGCCCTAGAATCTGGCACATAACAGTGAAAAATACCATTTCTAAAATTTGATCATCTCTAGTCACCATTTAGAACCATTCAAAATCTTCCTATTCTGTTTAGAATAGGACTCCAATTCTTTAAACATGGGTGACCAGGTCTTTTATAATCTGGTCCTTGCTTATGTTTTCTCCAACGTGTCCCTCCTAATCTGTCTTCTTTCTGTACCCATACCCTATTCTCTATCCACACTCAACTATTTATTTTGCTTCTGGGGTTTGTCCATGTTCCTTCCTCAAAGGAATATCCTTGCTGATGCCCCAACTTCTTTGCCTGCTCATTCTTACTTGATCTTTAGGATTCACCTTAGCTATCTGAGAAATAATAACTGATCCCCCATAGCTTAATAATACTCCACTTCTGTGCCTTCCCATAGCAATGTGTGGACATCATTACCATAATATTCTTCTTATGATTTGTTACTCTCTTATTTACATTCCATCCTCCACTTGACCCCAAGTTACTTGAAAATCTAGTAAGGAGACATTACCAAATGTTAACTTAATGCATAACTAATGAATTCTGAATCCACACTACATCTCTGGACTTGGGAAATACCTCAGTCTTATACATTTGAAAGGAATCTAATCACACCATCCTTCCATCTATACTAGTTGTGTTAGTCTTTTGATTGTTCTAACAAGCCAAACTCGTTTTCCCCTGAGGGTCTTCATATACTTTATTCCTTTTGCTTAGAGTACTCTTCTCTTCAATCTACCCTTGAAAACCCCTTCATGCTTCAGATAATATCTTTGGTCTCACTTATTTAGGGGGCTCTTCCTAGACCCTCTAATCTGAATTAAAGCACTTTACCTAATGCTCTTTGAAAGACCTGAATTATCCTTTAATCTCTTTAGCAAAACTCATATTAGTATAGTTATACTCATGATGGTTGCTTAATATTTCTCTTCCATTAGTCAATAACCTCTATGAGGTCATGTCAGAACTGTTTTTTTTTCTTTCTGCTTTTGTGTATCTATTTTTAGCTTTTTACTGAAGAATACTGTTCAGAAAGAACAGCATATATATCATTAGTGTGGAGCTTGATGCATTCCCACACAAAAAACTCCTGTGTAAAAAACTCCAAGGTAAAGGAATAGTTTATTATTAACACTTAGGAAGTTCCCTTCATTTTCTACTCCTGTCTTCAGAACCTCCCCACAAGGTCTAACTACTATTCTGAGTTTAATAGTACAGGATATCTTTGCTATAGATAAGATAGATAGATAGATAGATAGATAGATAGATAGATAGACAGACAGATATAGGTATAGAATCTCGAGTATGTGCTAATATTTTTATCATTATGTTTATATGATCCATCCATACTGTTACATGCAATTTGTTTATTTTCATTACTGCATGACATTTCATTATATAAATATACCATGATTTATTTATTTATCCATTCTAATGATGATATAATATTTAAGTTATTTCCAGGTTTTGGCTATTATCAATATTGTTGCTATGAACTTTCTTGAACATGTCTTTTGGTGAATATATATATATGTATATATATATTCGGGTGAATATATATGTGTGTGTGTATGTGTGTGTATACACAGATATATATATATATATATATATATATATATATATATGTATATATATATATCTTTGGGGCATATATCAAGAATTGGAAATACTAGGCCAAAAACATATTTTCACCTATAGTCAATACTGCCAAACAGGTTTTAATTTTATTTTATTTTAAAGATTGTATTTATTTATGTGAGAGAGAGAGCAAGACAGAGAGGGCATGAGCATGGGGAGGGGCAGAGGGAGAAGCAGACTTCACACTGAGCAGGGAGCCCCAGGGACAGGGCTCAATCCCAGGAGTGTGACCCAAGCAGAAGGCAGATGCTTAACCAACTGAGCCACCCAGACGCCCCTGCCAAGCAGATTTTAAAAATAACTATACTAGGAATACCTTGCTGGCTCAGTTGGTAGAGCGTGAGACTCTTAATTTCAGGCTCATGAGTTCAAGTCCTATGCCGGGTGTGGAGCCTACTTAAAATTTAAAAAATAAATAAATATAAGTGATTGCACCAATTTGCATTCTCACTGAAGAGTTTTAGTTGCTTCAACTACTTAAAAGTTCCTTGCAAATAACCGAGATTTTTAGTCTTTTTCATTGCAGCCATTTTGGTGGGTAGGTAGCAGAATCTCATTGTCCTCTTAATTTGAATTTCCTGATGATTAGCATGGTTAAGGACCTTTTCACAGGTTTACAGACATTTCTATATCCTTTTAAATAAATATTCACATGTTTTGCCTATTTTCAATTGGGTTATATGTTATTTTTTATTGATTATAGATATTCTCGTCAGCTATATGTATTGTGACTAATTTTTTTCAGCCCTGTGGATTCCTTTCTACCCTGTTAATGACATTTTATTGATTTCCAGATATCCTCAATCTTAATATAATTCAATATATCCACTCTCTCTATATATAGTTAGGGTTTCACTCTGTGTGTGTCTTCTTTAAGAAAGCTTTGTCCATTCCAAGGTCACAAAGATATTCTTCTATCTTTTCTTGAAGAAACTTTATTCATTTGTCTTTAGCATTTAAACCCAAAATCCATTTAAAATTGATTTTTGTGTATTTTTTAAGATAGGTATTGTCTTTTTTATTCACAGATATATTCTAAGCATCCAGCAACAAATATTGAGTAAATAGTTCTTGAATGACTGACAGAATAAATGAATGAATGAAAGCATAGTTTTGGGTACTTCTTAAAAAGTAAGATATGTAGGACAACATGTGTGTATAGCAAATATTATAAGTCAGCTATTCAAAATTCCACTTCTAACCTCATTATCCCTTCTCTGATACAAATGTTAAATCTTGACATCTTAGCTTCCATTACTGTCAGAGATACACAGAGATAGATACAGAGATAGACATGTGGCACTTTTTAAGCCAGTAAGACATATGCAGAAGTCAATTAGTGATGTCCCTTTCTTTTAATCCTGCCAATGGCCAGTAATAGGCAAACAGTATGATGCCTAAAGGTACAGTCTCCATATTGCAACTCTGAGGTTACGAGAATGAGCACCAAAAAACAGAAAGAAAAATATTTAAGAAGAATATCTATGCAAAAGCATAACAAGAACCTTGCTTCTTAATAGCATTATTGAACATTTATAGTACTGATATCACTGAACTTTTTGTTATGTATTACAAATAATCTCCATTTGTGTTGTTTGGTGACACATATGTTGCTTTAATTTACTTTTGTTTGCAACACAATTCATTCATAAATGGAGAAATCTAAGGTATAAATCTACATTTATGATTTGAGAACGCCATATGTTTTGAAGGCACTTTCTCATCCACCATAAATGAAGACTGAAGAAATGTCCTTCCTCTTAGATGGTGTTGTGCTCACATCGTCAGAAAGTCCCAGCCTGAGCCCTAAATCCTGACTGTAGTCTACTAGCTATTTCTCTCTTGAGAAATTTACTTAAGAACGTCCACTGGCCTTTAATTTTCTATTAAAAAATAAAACAAAACAGAAAAAACATCTTATTTTGAGAATGATTTTAGAGAAAGGCTTATGATAAATGTAGGGAAGGTACTTGACACAAGGTAGGTGTTCAATATATCTTATTTATATTTATAGTACATACTTGAAAGAAGCATCACGTAAACAATAAACAAGCAAACAAAACCCAAGGCAATCTTCTTTCCCAATAAAGATGTGCACTAGAAATGCATTTTGTCCAAATGGCAACTCTCTTGGAAGACATATTTGACATGCATATTTTGTATTTGAGGTTCATTTAAAACATCTTTCACTTTGTAGAGATAAGGCAGAAATGTTTTCTGATATTTACAATATTAAATTTTACTTATAAATTTTCATTATTAGTTTCTGGTAGCAATTTAAATTATCATAGCCTAAAAAATTTTATGAAGTTTCCAAGATATGGGAATTACCAGACAGTTGCATGAGTACCAGGAAAGGAACTCTGTTTGATGGGAAGACACTTTATTTGACCAAATATCTAGAAACTTACGACAAATGTTTCTTTTTTTTTTAAGATTTTATTTATTTATTTGAGAGAGAGAGAGAGAGAGCATGAGAGACAGAGAGCATGAAGGGGGAGGCGGAGGGAGAGGGAGGTGCAGACTACCTGCTGAGAAGGGAACCTGATGTGGGGCTGGATCTCAGGACCCTCGGACCATGACCTGAATCAAGGGCAGATGCTTAACCGACTGAGCCACTCAGGTGCCCCAGGACAAATGTTTCTTTGGAATACTCTTAAACTGTTTCTCAAGAAGCCAACAAGCATAATTTTGATTCTTATAATCTCATATCTATAATTGTGTATGTGCTGATGCATTAATAAAAGCAAATTTATCTTTTTACAGAATAGAAAATTGAATCATATCTTAAATTGGTTTATACTAATAGGATATTGCATTGGTTGAAATATTTGATTTGTTTTTCAGGCAAGACAGACAAGTTGAGCAACAAAGAAAAATAAGAGTGATTTTTTTTTAGAAGACTGAAATGCACTTGAAATTGATAAAGCACCAATTTTAGATGGCATACAAAGCATTAAGAAGATTAAGGGAAAAGAGCAAAGAAACCAGTAAACCTTTAACCGACCTTTTAAAAATTTCATTAGGCTTAGAAATGTTCCTGAGGAGAGGAAAATAACAGATCTTTCTGGTTTTTGTTGTTGTTGTTCAGAAATAAATCAAGAAATTATATCCTAATCAATTGAAGATGTGCATTTCAGAAAATCATTGGGCTGTCAGGGAGCAAATACTGGCAAAGCTTATTACTATACAATCCAGTTACTTCAATATTGAGAAGAGAAAGTCATGCCAACTTTTAGTAGTTCTTGGAAAATATTATAGCAATCATATGCAAGGGAATTCAGAAGCTGTTTAAAAGTGTCATCATTAGTTTCTTATGGAAAATTCTGTCTGAAATTTTGAAAACTGAAAATAAAATACAACCAAAAGCTCAGAATAGCCTATCAAATGGTACAATAAATTTATTTAATTCTCTTCGCAAAAAGCAATCTGATATATCTATTGGAAGAACAAGGGAATAATAAGAACAACTTACATTTAGCAATCACTACCATTAAGGCACATTCACACTTGTTATCTCATTTGAATCATTTATAACTTAGTGAAATAAATGGGGAACTAACATGCTTCACTATACATATGGAAAGACATACAATACATCCAGGGTTTATGATTTTGTACTAGAATTCATCTCTCCTTACTATTTGCACAGAGTCGCCCATGCTGCATTAAATTATGAAAATAAATTACAACAGGGCTGAGTCAGTCTTAAAAATCTGTCTGTATAGTATATTTCAGGTAAACAGAAAAATCCAGAGACAATGGATGGAGATAAAGGAAATAATTCATGTCCTGAAGCTATTAGTAGTTACTGTGACTTGCTTTGTCATTGTACTGAGTAGTTCTGAATTTTACAGTTGTGTCACCAAGTGCTAATCAATTTGTAAATAAAAATTACAAAATTGGAATAGATATATATGTGTTCTAACAGTTGTACAATTGTAACTAGTTAATGGAAGGATAAAATGGGTAACTACTATAAAACACAGAGCAAGATACAATTTCTATAAAAATCTGAATATGAGGCCAGCATACAGACACGCAGACACACACAATGATAGCATAAGTATATGTCCTGGGACATATGGGGAAAATCCAGAGACAATAGATGAGGATAAAGGACTTGCTTCTGAAGATGTAAAAGAATGTAAACAAGTCAATGAACAAGGCAATAAACAAGGCTCTATTCAAGGAGAATCACCATACTAGGGAGTGAGCATGTGAAAACAATTGCAGGTTTAAATAGCAGGTATGAATGACACGTGCAGAAATAAGTTAACACTTGTGTTATATAAATCATTTAAAATCCAAATCTTTCTGCCCTTTTCAGTTTTCTAACACTCTTTCCCAGCTTCCTTCTTTGAGTAATGATAAAAGAAACATCAGTTATCACAGTGTGTCCCTTCCCTAGGGTCTCATGGATACAAATCCAAGAGACTTCTGTATGGCACTGCATCATATTTAGGAATGGGAGTTCCCAAAAAGTCTGTAATCTCACTGCATAGGAAAGAGGATCACTAGATGCATCTTTTGGCCTCTTGCGATGCCGCTGCAGATAGAAGCATGATCTCCTGAGGAAGCTGACTATATTCATTTCTGGCCCAGTCTGGGAGACACACTGCTCTCTCCGGAGTATTAACATCTTTACCTTTTCCTTCCAGAACAGCGAGCAGAACCTTTAAGAAGGTACAACTTTCAAAAAGCCAGAGGGAGGAAAAGGCTGTCTTTATTATGCTTCTGATATTGACCAGAAAAACTCTGAGAAAAGAAGTACAAATGTCTGTGTTATAACCTTGGATTAGTGGATAAAAGATAAGAGAAAATAAAATTCAAGAATTAAGCTTGTCGTGTTTGCCCAGAAATTTCTAACTATGCCTGCGGACCTAAAGTTTGTAGATTAATTGGTCCTGTGCAAGAGGCAGAGGACAAAACCCAGTAACTCAAGTGAAATGGAGACTAGAAAACCCTTTATAAATCAGACCCCTAGAGGCCATAACCCTCAATGAATGAATTAGAAGACTATAACCCTACCTCTAGATGGAGGTGACAGAGATTGCTCAGCTGTCCCACTTTAGCTATATAAAGAGAAAAAAATGAGACACAGAGAAAGAGACACAGAGAGAAAGGAAGAACGAAGAAACAAGTCTCCTATAAGAATATCTAACCACAAACTATAGTCTCAGCATGTGACCAAATGAGAAACTGAGAAACTGGTATAGGTCTGCATAAAAATTACCCATGATGAAGCATACAAAGACATGGAAATATACAAAAGAGAGAGAGGACACATAAAGGAAAGTGAAAAGTTCTTACATGTCAAAAATGAGTTCGATAAGAGATAATAGGGAGAATGAGGGTGTAGTAAAGTTAATGCTTGAGCATGTCCCAAAATTCATGAAAGACCAATTTCAAATACAGAAGCTGAATAATTCCCAGGAAGGATAAATTAAAAGAAGCTGACATAAATACACCACAGTGAATATGCTTAATGCCAAAAACCGAGAGGATGATTAGAGTTGTTAAAAGAAAAAATAGTTTTTTAAGAAAGGAAAACAGTGGGGTGCCTGGGTGGCTCAGTTGGTTAAGGTTTCAGGTCTTGATTCCCTGGTCATGATCTCAGGGTTGTGAGATTAAGCCCTGTGACGGCTCCACACTTAGAGGGGAGTCTGTTTGAGATTCTCTCTCCCTGTCCTTCTGCCCCTCCTCGACTCCTGTGCGTGTGGATGCTTGCACGTGCACTTTCTCTCTCTTTCTCTCTCTCTCAAACTAAATAAATAAATCTTTAAAAATTTTAAAAATAGGGGTACCTGGCTGACTCAGTCTGTTAAATGTCTGCCCTTGTCTCAGGTCATGATCCCAGAGTCCCAAGACTGAGCCCTGCCTCTGGCTCCCTCCTCAGGAAGAGCTGGCTTCTCCCTCTCACTCTGCCTCCCCACGGGGTATCCCCCCACCGCTTGTGCTCTCTCTGTCTCCTGCTCAGTCTTTCTCAAGTAAATAAATAAAATCTTTTAAAAAATTTTAGAAGGGAAACTAGTAATAGTGACTTATTAATAGCAACAATGGAAGCCAAAGACAACAAAATAATGTCTTCAAATTCATATTTCTGTATAGTCAAAGAAAGTATCTCAAGAATGAAGATAAAATGAAGATATTAATGGACTTTCTCTAAAAAATTTTTTTAAGGGATATAACTCAGGAAGAAGTAAGATTATGACAGATGGTTATCAAAAAGCAAGAAACATGTCAAAAAATACTTGGGTAAATATAAACAAACCTCAAATTCATAAAACAAACAACATCTAATTTATAAAGTGAAAGAAAAATAGGAAGAATACTATATAACAGCTGCATGTAAGTTGGAAGGGGAAGCCACTAAAATTGAAGCATTCTAAGATTCTTGCATTTTTCATGAGGTGGATAAAGACATTTGATTAACTTTAGTCTTCTGAAAATTAAATAAGCATATAACTACTAAATGAATAAAAAGAGTCCATATAACTTCTAATCTGGGAAAAATATGGAATGAGGTAAAAAATAAAATTCAATTCAAATAAATCAAGAAAAATTTAAAAATTTATAGAAATAATTTAATAAACAGAAGCATAAAAATGGCATAAATAAAATGTATCCATATGTATGTAATAAATGCAGATTAAATCAGTTAAAAGAAAAAACTTGTCATACTGAACTTGTTTACACAAAACATTTAAAAATACAAGCCCACAAATAGTAGAAAGCAAAGAAAAGGTATGGCAAGAAAAGAACAACCAAAAGAAACATGTAACTATGTTATGAGACAGAACATAAATAAAGATAAAAGGCATTACTAAAAGGCATCACCAGACACATACACACGCCCACATACACACAGGTTACTACATAAGGTCTAAGAGTCAAATTCGCCTGCATAATATTCTAAGCTTATTTTCATCTAGAAATTTACAAAGAAGAGTAACAATTGAATAGTCCAATGGTCAAATGTACTATCCTAATGAGTGATTTGAGCACATTTTCTCATTAATAAATCAAGCAAAAAAAATCAGGAATTGTAAAGATTTGAATAATATGATTGCCTTGGATAATATAACATAAACCTCAAAATATCATGGCTTCTTAATTGGTGAAGTAGAGATTCAAGGATATAGACTTCTTCCAACTTTTAGCTCTACCATCCTTCAGAGCAGTGCTTCTCAACTGGGAAAACTGGCAGTGCTTAACCTCCTACGGGAAATTTGGTAATATCTAGGAACATTTCTGGTCCCACTGGAGAGGTTTTTACAGATCAGGTCTAGATGTTGCACTTATGCCTAATGTTCACAACTCCTTCAAATAAATGAAAAAAATATCGTGAATACCAAAAGAAAAAAAAATGGACAAACAGCATAAAAATACAGCACTCAAAAGTGGCCAATATACATATGAGAATGTATACAAGATCATTAGTAAAAAAGGAATTGAAAATTAAAAACACAATAGGTTACCATTTGACATCAGACTGACAATAATGTGTGAACTATTACAATGACAATAACACCAATTTTGTCAAGGATGTGGAAAAACAGAAATCTAATATTCTTTGGACTGTAGATTTATATAACCAATATAATATTAACTACTAAAGTAAAAATGCACATACAATCACCAAGATTCTTTACTCATAGATATAAATGCACCACAGCAGTCATTTGCAGCACTGCCTGCAGTTATGAATCATAACTTTTATAAGTTATGAAATTTTATAAGACACCACCGGAGTTACTGTTCCAATTGGGCTAGAATGGGTTCTCAAGCAACAGATGTTTTTAAAGTCCCCAAATAACTAGAATTTATAGTTAAAATACACTCTCCTGAAAAGTCTCTTCTATGTCTACAACAGCATCATTAGTAATACCAAACAAACAAAACACACAAATATACAATAAGTAACTGTTATCTATATACATTAGAACAGATGAATATTGCTGTTCTGTCATTCAACAAAATTTTATATAGCAGCAAAATGAGTCTGCAGCAATACTTCTTGAATTTATTTAATTCTTTAAAGACTTTATTTATTTGAGAGAGAGTAAGCAAGAGAGAAAGCATGTGTGGGGGTGGGGGTAGGGCTGAAGGTAAAGGAGAAGCAGACTGCCTGCTGAGCAGGGACCCCAACACTGGGCTCAACCCCAGGACCCTGGGATCATGACTTGAGCCAAAGGCAGACGCTTAAACAACTGAGCCACCATGTGCCCCTCTTGAATGGAATTTAAAACATAATTATATCTCTCAAAACATTTAAGTCTGAATAACAACAATAACAAAAAGAATTTAAAATACACTCTAGGAGAGTGTCATTAGCAAGATGGTGAAACATTCCTCCCCCACCGCGAACACACCAATTCAGCAATAATTCACAAATTTTCTTTGTGGAAATTGAGAAACTAATTGAAAGGCTCTTGAATCTGAGACAAACACAAAACTGGACGCACCAGAACTGGTAGGGAGATTAAAGACGCCCTTTCACCAGAGCTCCAGTGTCGCCAGCACAGCGCTATATGATATAGAAGAAGGACCCCTTGGCCCCCAGTTTCTCCCAGGGAAGGGAAGCAGTTGGTTTGTGCATCTAGCACTCAAACTTTTCCAAGAGGTTTCTCCGGAGGACCTGCTTCTGAGTCTGACACGGTCTAGCTTCCTGGAAGAGAACTGGAGATGCACATCCCAGACATGGGGGGCCAGGGCACTACATCACTGACCAAATGGGATGCTGTTCTTCCAGCTCCTACTGGGCCACCCCAGCCCAGAGTTGGTAAAAACTGCCTCCATCCCAGGGGTGATAGGTAGTTTTCTGTGATCTTGGTGGGGCTGGACCAAGGGATCTGGCAAGACTGCCAAACTCCTCAGGTGATTCTGTTACCTGTATCTATTATTAGCCAGGGTAGAGAGCCACTGACTCAGGGAGAACCTACTGAACCCTATGTTAATAGCGTCCCAATTTTCTATATATTACACAAATACAAACATATACAAGGACATATATTTTATTTCATTATGTCATTCAATTAAAACATGGGATTAAACCAAATCTAATTTTTTTGGTGACTTGATTTTTCAGTACCATCGTATCACAGAAATTCCGCTAGGTTTTTTAAACAACTGCATTATAATTATACTGTTGACATTCAGGTGGTTTCCAGATTTGTGGCACTTCAAACAATGAAAACAAACATAATACATATAATCTGTACCAATGCTTTTATTTCTTTGGGATGTGTATATTGAAGTAACTTAAAGGCTATGTTTATTTTTGATGTTGGTAGATACTGTCAAAGTATCTTCCAAGTGGTCTGTAGTAATTCACATCCTTGGCAGCACTAAATTTTGACATGCATGGATTTATTTGGGCCAACATGACAGGCAAAAATTGATATATCACTGTTGCTTTAATTTTTACATTCTTGATGTATGCTTGGTTATTTCAGTTTTGTTCTTTTTTGAATTTCCTCTTTATATCTTTTGACCATTTTCATGTTGGAGGGGGTATTGTTTTTTCTTAATAATTTGCAAAAGGCCTCTGCATAGCTGGGGCATTAATTCTTAGATGATCATATGTGTTGTAAATATTTCCTTCTGTGTATCACTTGCTTATGATGTCTTTTGCCCTAAAAATATACTTAATTTTTATTCAATTATATTTGTATCTTCTGTTTTATAGATACATATTCATAATTTTTAATAATTGTGATCATATGAGCTGTTACAAGAAATTAAGTATTTACTGTAAAATACATAAAACTACAAAGAAATATCATGAAGTAAATAATAATTACAAATAATCACCCCCCAAAAGCATTTGATATATCATGTCCCATATAAATATGTGAAGATACATACATGCATTTATTTTTAAGAATAAAATGTTCTATGCTTTTGAACAAAAACAAAATTGGACTCCATGTTTTATCAGCGTACATTTTATTCTTTTAATGTGTTACGATCCTTTATCTATGTCATTAAATGTTTACCAATGCAATCCATCAACATGCTGTTTGACCTTATGAATATTACATCATCAATTTAAAAACACAAAACTAAAGTTCATGAGGAAGATTTCTAATATTCCATCACTTTAGAAATATGCAACTATTATTCCTATAGCAAAAAGTTTTGGCATGTTCATGTTTATCTTCTTAGAATGAACCTTTCGAGTAACGGTTATATTAAAGGTCAGGAGAATTTTTCTTAAGAGTTAATTTTTTTAGAGAAGTTTCAGGTTGACAACAAAAATAGGAGTATTCACAGATTTTCATATACTTCTTGCTCCCACAAATGTATAGCTTCCCCAGTGATCAACATCACTCAGAGTGTACGTTTTTTACAAGGATGAAGCTACACAGCATAATCACACAAAGTTCATAGTTGAGCTTAGGTCTCATCCTTACTATTGCATATTCTATAGGTTTTTACAAATGCATAATAACATATACCCGTCATTATAATTCCATGTAGAGTATTTTCGCCACCCCCAAAATCATCTGTGCTCTGCCTAGGTCTTGAAAAATTTTAAGGGTTTGGTGCTTAACAAAAAACTTTCAGAGGGAGGCCCAAGTGGCTCAGTCAGTTAAGAGTCCAAATCTTGATTTCTGCTCAGGTCATGATCTCCGGATCATGAGATCGAGCCTCGCATCAGGCTCTGCGTTCAGTCTGCTTCTCTCTCTCTCTCTCTCTCCCTCCCCCTCCTCCTGTTCATGCTCTCTCTCTCTAAAATAAATAAATCAATCTTAAAAAAAACTTTCAAAAAGATATAGTGATATATACTGAAGCAACAAAAATGACATGCTGTTAGAGCCACATATTTATTAATATTGGTTCAAGACAATATCATTCTATTAACCTAGTAATGAACAAAAAAAACCCAAGTAAAATTTGGAGTTAAGCATACAAAATTGTTCTTATTTAAAAAAATTAGAAAGGAAATAAAAGCACAAATAATGATTTAATGTCATTGCTGCTGTAACTGTTATCATTACTACAGAGGCTAGAAAGGGAGCAAGAGAAGAATAAAACCACATTAAATACTTCATCACCATCTCAAAACTTATTATTATCTTCCTATCTTAATGAAGAAACAGAGTTCAAATATTTTTCAAAATATCAAAAGAAATCACCAGGAAGTTAAAAACATAATATATAAATCTCAAGTCACTTGCAGAGAATATATTTTTTTTAAATGATAGTAACTCCAGCAAAAATCATTAAAAAAAATCAGACTATGGCTAGGAAGCACACAGGAAATATCAAATAAGTTTACAGAAGTACAAACATTTGGATTTAATAAATATGAATGTGTAAACTCCCTTATTAAGAAAATGTCTTTATAGCATGTCTAAAAAATATCCAGCTATATTTCATCTTTCCTCATCCCTTGCTTTCCAATTTCTATATCAAGTGCAAAGATGAATTTTTAAATTGATTCAAAAGGTTTTTTAAAAAAAAGAATTAAGAGAAAAAGGAGGGGTGAAAAGAGAGGGAAGCGAAAGTAAAAAAAGTGGGGCTGGAAAGGGGAGAAAAGAGCACTGCATCTGCCTCCCCCACCCCCTGCCAGAAGAAGAGAACAGGCTAGTAGGCTCCCAGCTGCCCAGCACCTGAGATTAAAAACATTGCACATAAAATGGAGAGAGGATGAAGCAGCTTCCTAATTTATCTGATGACCTGAGGATTGCTCAGTTCTTCTTCTGAAAAGCATACAGGAGGCAATGTATCGCCTCGGGTCTCTTTCTATCACTCATTCAGATTGGTAGAACTTCCTTCAAAACCTGAGTTCCAAGAGATCTTGGCAACTTGTTTTACAGGCCTGCAGTTCTTTAACATTTACTATTGTGTTTTTATCTTTCTTAGGACAGGGGAAAAAAGATGGATATAACAAATTGTGACTGTTAGCTATTTTTCTCAAGAAAGCTATGCCAAGATATGTGTACACTTCTCTCAGAAAGATAAATTTCATATAATTACAGTAAATGGAGCATGCAGTGCTTGTGAAGTTACAGTAAGAAAACCTGGTTGAAAAATCCCATCAGCTTGCTTTTGCTGCTCAAACTGGAGGACAGGGAAACCCCTAATCATTAAACCTGTTTTAATTAGGTAATGAAGCTGTAATTGGATGCTCCCTGGGACAGTTTATAAAATATCTAAAATAGTCCTTCCATTTTAGAAAGTAATCAGTTTGTAAGCAAAACCCTCTCACAATTTCCCCATAAAATGCGACCGATCCAGTCAGCAAAGTGTTTTGAAATTGTCTATTGCATAAGAAGAGAACAGAACCCAGCATAGTACTAACTGAAAATCATGGAAGTGTTTTGAAAAAAAGATAAAGAGTGATATAAAATATATTTTGTCTTACTTGTAGGTATAGTTCACACTAAAATTGTTGCCTCTGAAATTAGGCTTGACTTAGACTTTTGAATCTACCTAAACAATCTGGTAAGGATGTGGAATTAAGAGGTTCACAGATTTGGGACCTGATCAGACTTTATGGAACTGAGCTACTCAGCTCATATTCATGACATCTCTTTGGAGCTACAGGGCAGAACGTTCAAAATGAAGCAAAGAGAAAAAGAAAAAAATGAAGTGAAGAGTATCTAAGAATTTCCTCTGTCACTTCCTCTATCTGCCCATTCTCCTCTGGTCCTGGAAACAAAGGTGTTGCCCCTCTAGAGGGCTAATGGGAGCTATAGACAGATTCACATGAATGTCTGGGCAATGAAAGATCTTTGGTATTTTGGTATATCTTCATTCTTTTGGTTTCACATCTCTTTTGATGCAAGATTATAGCGCAATGGTGAGGAACAGTAGCTTAGAGTTTGTAGCCTTTCCCCTCAGTTTTATCACAGAGAATTCAGGAGAAATGAAAAGCCTCTTGAGGTTGCTTCCAGCGTTTAGAGATCACCTACGTGGCATGCAGAAGTAAATAAAAAAGCCTGAGAGTAGGAGACAACTTTTTTTGTATTTGCAATAGAAAACAGAGACTGGCATAGGGAAGGTAAGGGGCCATACACAATTAAAGATTCTTGGTTGAGTTGGTGATCAAGAAGATGACTATTTAAAACATCAATTAGTAAGAGATATCTCCACATTTCAGCTTTAAAATGATAAAGAATCCTGACCCAGAAAGAAAAAAGAAAAGATAAATCCAACATTTTAGATGCAGATTATATGGGAGGGTGAAAATATGTAGCTAAAAAGAGAAAGAAAAGAAAAAAAAAAAAGTCCTGGCTATCCAGAATCCTCCTTTCCCTACAGAAATGGCTAATAGAGGGGAGGCTAAACACAATAAAAATTAAAATTCTATGCTTACACACATCTTATGTTATCACTTTCAACCATGAGTAACTCTTTTTAAACTGTGTGAGTTAATCTTTCTGTTTTTACAGATAAGGACGTGTAATTTCTGAAATAGGGCAGGGACCTTGAAACTGAGTTGAACAAATGTATAAACTAATTAAGTTAAAATTAGTGCTCTGAGGTTCAGAGACTCAAAAAATTATTGTCTGTGTGGAAAAGTCACCTTCTAAGTATACAATTAAAAATAATTAATTCCAACATGAAACTTCCATTGATAAAAGAGAAGGAAAAGTCTTTTTCAAACTTTATTTTGAAGGTTGAATGTGTGATTTACTAGGAATAGTTATGTGTCTGTAGAAAAGGAGAATGTTTTAATATTCATTGATTGCAAGATGGGTTCCAACCTAGTAAAACCAAAATACTGTTAAGAATTAGACTGAATGTTTAAGCATAATTCTGTTTTGTTTTTGTTTCTCCCTCCACCAAAAAAATCAACTTTTTGAGCTCCATCTAGAAATTGGTAGCATATAAAAATTAGGTAAAATTTCTATCACAAGCCCCTTTTTTATGAATTGGAAATAATGTAACCTCGTCAATTCAGAATCAACTTAGTCAATTCAGATTTTTTTCCATGCTTTCCTTTATCCCCAAATTCCTGGTTTCCAATTTCTAGAAATCGTAAGAGCTACATGACTCAACAGTTGGAGTGGGAAGTGAAATAAGGTTGGATCTGGCCCCATATCTTTGTCTACTCTGGTTATTATGCTTCTATCCTACCATCTACTGTGGAACTGTCTGTATCCCTCATCCCTCATAATGGAAAAATAGATACAAATCCATGGGAAAATTGCCAATCAAGAATAAAAGCACAGGTATAGTTAATAATCTAGCACATGAGAAGGTATCAAAATTAGTGAGAAAAAGATTATGTGATAATATGTTAAGAGAGTTCATTGGTTATTTGGAAAATAAATCATATTTTACACCACACCACACACCAAGCACAGAATAAATCTAAAAATGAATATATTATTTAAATATAAAATGCTGAACTATAAATATCTGAATGAAGATATTCTAACCTTAAAAACGCAAGATCCCGTAAAGTCTTAATGAGCTTCACCCACATATATGAGGTTAAGGGAAGCATTAAACTTATTGGGGAGGTTGAGTGGAAGGGAGTGCAAGGTCTTCCAGGTTAGCAGCAGATGTTAATGGCAAAGATGCATCAATTTGGCTCAAAAGATAAGGATCACCGATAAGTGGCAATTTAGTGAGATAACTTGCTTCCTTACTGAAATTCCAAAGAATCTGTTAGTCTGTAGTCAATGAACTGTGAGTTAGATCATCTATGGACCTACAAGCTGTTGAAGTAAAGAATTTCATGTCTCTTTCAAAAACGGGTAAGTGAAAGGGTACTGTGAAGAAGGCACTTACTAAATTCACATAACTAGCTGTGGCAGGACCACCGGAGTTCTGAAACCAGGCTGCTATAATTTCTTTCCCCCCACCCCCTGTGAGATGCAACACACTGACAAATAATGATGAAGACATAGCAATACAACTAGAGACCTGGCAACTAATTAAAATATTTTTGTTCAAATGCTCATTTATTCTCCATTCAAAACAATTATACACCACATTTAGATATTACATTGTTTCTTTCCTTTGTTGTTTTTTAACCATTGTTTTTAGTTCTTTATTTATGTGAGTTATCTCTCCTCTTTTGAGGAGAAACTTTTTAACTTTCTGATCTGCCTAAACATATTTTTGTGGAGAGATGTACCAAGGATTTTTTTCACAATGAACCAACAGTATTAATATCATACTTAATTCTGCATTGCTTTAAAGAGGGTATTTAGTGAACATATTTGGACAAGGTTTAAGGTGCAGATTTTTAAATCCATTACATATTTAAGCTAAAGAGGATAATATCACCAAAGGAAAAGACATAAGACAGAGCCCTGAAGAAGAACAAGACTTATGTGGTATTTACCCAAATTTGATCCATGAATCTTCATGTAAAAATCATCTTGGTGCTTGTAAAAATGCTGCTCCTGGGGTGGGATGCAAAGCTACTTAATCAGGATATTGGTCAGATCCAGGATACTATATTTTTTAAAGCTCTCCATTTGATTTTTTTTTTTTTTTCATAAACTGAGTGGTGCAGTCAGTTAAGGGTCAGACTCTTGTTTTCCTCTCAGGTCATGATCTCGGGTTCCTGAGATCCAGCCCAGCATCTGGCTCTGTGCTCAGCATGGAGTCTGCTTGAGATTCTCTCTCCCTTTCCTTCTGCCCCTCCTGCTCATGCTCTCTCTCTCTCACTCTAAATAAATAAATATATCTTAAAAAAAAAAAAGAATTCAGATACCAGAAATAAAGAAAATAGTAGAATTATGATCTCTTGTTAATGTACTGAAATTTATAAAAAGTAAAAAACTGTTGAAAGAATAGGAAGTTGGGTTGAGAGAATACAATATCTATTGAGAGAATTTCCAACTTCCAGTCATGTTCTAATATGGAAAATAATGCAAGTATACTGTGGGAATAAAAGAGGGGGGGAAATCTTAGTTAATAGTGGTCATCCTTTCTTGAATAACCATAGTGCAGTTTATTAGATTATGAAGCAATTAACTACAAAGAAGAAAATACATAAATTGAATGGTGAATGGGAGTCTTCTCCAATAAGTTTGGAAAGGCCAAATATATATTTCTTAGCTTGAAATACCCCTGGAAGGAATATTTTTACTACAGAAATAAGAAATGCTACAAATCAGCTATCCCTTACCACCACCACATAAATGGTAAACATCCGTCCCAAGATAAGGGGAAATAGGAAAAAAAAAATCAGAACAATACTGTGAGCTCTGAATAGGGGTATTTTCTTAGGAGAGAAAAAAATATTAAAGGATTAAATACATAAAGTTTAGCCAAGCAAAGTTTAAAGGGAAATATAATAATTATCTGGAAGTCTGTGTAAAAGTTAAACATCATTGAAAGAGAGGATTATAGTATGGCTCCAGGTATAAAACAAGGGCTAAAGTGATTGATTATAGTGTAATTCAGCAAAACTTACAAGTGAAATATTTTTGCAATGTAAAAAATTATTAAAAGCCTATGGCTGCAAAAAAAAGTCTATGGTTGCAATAATTTTTATAGGTATTAACAATGCCAAAAATATTTGCATGCTATAAAAAATGACTCCAACAAGTAAACTAGGAGGACTATTAAATCTTGGGTACAAAAACTATTTTTCTATTGTATTAGTATTGTGATCATTATCTTTGTTAATAATTGGCAAAATCTAAGGTATTTTTCTATCAGAAGAGAGATAGTTATACTCATGTTATTCATATACATTTGGTATGATAATAAATAGAAACCTGAAGGATGTAGACATTCTGTATTCTGTTTAAATGTAAAATTTTCAAAATTTTTAATGTGTAAGTTTTTAATTTGAAAGTTGTAGTAAGATACATATTCAGAAATTACAAAGGAAAAAGAAAAGTGTATTTCTACAAATATAATTGGTTAAGAAAAAAAAAGACTAATTACTGGAATACTTTCACACTGAAATTTCATGTATGTAGTATCTTAGATTGAATTACACCCAAATCTTCTTGCTTCTTAGAAAGGGCATATAATTTAAAAATAAAGAAAAATCCCATTTCAGGTTTAGTAAGGCCTATTTTGTATTCATTCTCATGCTTGAATTGCTATGACTATGTCAAAAGAATAGATATATTTAGGGCGAATGAAATTTCTTTATAATGTTTTCCATGGACTGAGCTATTTCTTAGAACAATTGGGAGCCATTATGCAGCTATACCCAGAGGTTTTATAGGTCTTTTGTTGAAAGTTTAAAAATGTAATGTTACATAGGGGAGTATGACATGCCAATTTTTTTCTGATAAAAGTTCTTTGCATTTTAATATTGTATAAGTATTATGCATAATTTGGCTAGCTCACACTCAAGGCCATCACCTCTAAATAACTCTGACTTAAAAAAAAAAGCCAAAGAACCATGTATTTGAGAATTTATAATCAGTTCAGCCTGAGGAGTATATCTATTTTAGCACAAGTTCTAGTATTATTACATTTCATAAGCTAGCCTTTATTTAAGACTTTGTTGTCCTTCTATTCTTTTCAGTAATAACTAGTTTCAATGAAGAGTGTATTATGGTGTATTATTAACCCATTTACTCTTGGACTTCCCTCCCACCTATCTTTCGTTCTGCCTCTTTAAGCTGTCAGTCCATTGTATTCAATGGAGCATCAGAAAATACCAGGCTCTTTCGGCACAGCAGGTGCACATTTATGAAGCGTATCTGATATATTCAGCAACAGTCAACAGATTAATGTCACTGCTCACAGTCCTTGTTAGGAGAAAAGGGGAAACAGATATAAAAATAAAAGTGCTACTTCTTTCACACACTTAAAGAACATTTTAGACAATGTGATGAGACAGTCTCTCCAGACTCCTTAATGATACCCGGTACTGGATTTTTCAGCTAATTCCAAACCCATTTTGGCTTTAAATATATTAATCACTTGTTCATTTTCCCTAAATTCAACTGGATATAGATAATGGTAAAGATGAAGGGGAATAAAATGTAGATTTAAAAGATACAAAAGTTTATTGTTCCAGTTTATTTATATGACTTTCTATAATGCCAAAAGGAATTCTAAAATTGACCACTTCCTTTTTCCTTGCTTAATAATAATAATAATAATAAATTAAGTAATAAATAATATCCAAGAAATGTGAATATTTTCTAACTTTTCAATCTTAGCACTTTTCCAATTTTCTTCCCCTTTATTTTCCCATCTTTCACAGTAATAGTTTTCTTTAAGCTTGACATTTTGTTTCCTAGAATAAAGATCACATTTCCCAAACTCCTTTTCAGGCCTGTGACTAATTTTTGGCCAATGGGATGTCAGCAGAAAAGCTGCAGGGCAGCTTCTGGAAACCCTTCCTTAAAGGAAATTCCATGTGTGTTCTTTGCCTATAATTCTTCATCCCTAGATCCAATATGGAACATGCAGGTTCTAATGTTGCACACTGAGATAAAAAAGGCATGGTGTGTACAATAGGGCTGAACAAATAAGTAAATGAATAGATGATGGTGGAAACCAGATTTCTTGCTGTCATAGAGGGAAGTTAAAGATGAGAAAGAAAGGAAGTTTAGAATAAACATGTGTTATTGTATTAGAATCACATACATAGGAATAAACTCATATTTAGTTAATATATAAATATGCATGTGTGCACATATATATGTATGTATCTGCGTTTACATATATGTGTATACATACACAGAGGATAAATAATAATTATAAATATCTGCTTATAAATGGGTTAGTATATATTCACATATTACCTAGTTCTGCCTACTGAGAAAGCCTACAAACAGTCACACCTCAGAAGCATCAAGCACACCTTGCGCCCACATATTGGTTTCTAAGCATCCTTTTCATAAAAGGAACTAGAACTTATTGGAGAAATGGATTATTATATAGAGTGGAGCCAGGGAAAATATAAGATTATTCTGGAATACCTTGAAGTACCAGAATGCAAGGGTGTCTTAAAAAACAAACAAAAACAGGAGTGATATGTAAAAAGAAAAAAAATTGAAACCAACCTTAAATACCTCCCAGTAGTCAAAATTGTAATTATCTGAGCAACAAAATGAGTAACGTAGTATTGGATTATAACCCAAGGTATAAAATAAATATCACTGAGCTTCAGTGATATAAATAAATGACTGAATAAATAATTAAATGGAAGAGAAGAGATACATTTTCCTTACTTCCTTGCAAACTACCATTTAATGTATGTACATTCTCCCCATGCCAGGAGGTAGAGCTTAATGCCTTCCCCTTAAAGATGTGCTTTAAGATGTGACTATAAAGAATACGAAGGTGTGATTATAAAAATGAGAGCATAGAAAGGAAAACAAAGTCACTTTAGTATGAAGAAACCTGGCAAACACTACCTGATGATAGTGGTTAATATCACCAACAATGTCATCTATACACTTATACACTGTGATGAGAAAGGCACTCCACCTCTTGTATTCTTGCAAAATCCAATAACCCCAGTTTAATCCCCCCCAAGAAAAAAACAAATAAACCCCAATTGGGGAACAGTCTACAAAATACCTGGTTAATATGCCTCAAGACTATCAAGATCATGGAAAATTTGGAAAGACTGATAAAGTCTCACACACCAAAGGAGACTAAAGAGTCATGACAAATAAATGTCATAATAAACTTATAACTTACATAAATGGATGCTACTTGGGGTCTTCTATTATTCAAAGCCAAACTTAAACTCATATCTGTATAGTAAACAACATGAAAATTATAAAAAGTAATCAACAGATTTCCAGAAAATACAATGTGTTTTTGTTTTTAACTGGTTATTTTCAGCAGCCCATCAAACCCTACTTTTACCCCCTATCAAGAACTTTCTAGTAATTAACTTTGTTCATTCTTGTTTATATTTTCAAATGAGTAATAAGATATAACTGCATGTCAAATGCCCCTGTTTTTAATTTATAAAGGAAACATGGAAACTTGAAACATAGAAACTTGGAAAGTTAAAGCTCTTATTCTTTTAGAACAACATTTACAAAATTAAACCTTAAATGATGTGGGATGCGATAGCAGATTGATTTAACTTACAATCCCAGTTAGTAGCCTTTTTGTCTCCAAACCCTTTATTATGTGACTTCATAGGCTCCTCACTTCAAGAGGTGGAGTTTTGTCTCATTGTGTTTTATTTTGTTTTACTTTGTTTTGTTTTTTTTCTTCCTTCATGATCCCTTGAATCCAGGTTGGACTTATTACTTATTTGGCCAATAAAATGTAGCAGAAGTGAAGAGGTACCATTTCCGAGTCCAGGTCTCAAAGACCTTGTGGACTACTGTCTCCATGGAATTCTTATCTCAGCCATAAAACCAAGTCTGAACTAGCCCACAGGAGAATGAGAAATATATGGAGGAAAGCTAAAGTCCAGCACACACACCCCAGAAACAGAGCTAATCCTTGCTAATACATAAGTGATCCCACTCATAATCAGCAGAATCTGGCATATATAAGAACTGTCTGTCAACTAACAGGCCAGCGAGAAATTATAAATTGGTTTAGGTTACTATGTTTTGGAGTGGTTTATGACCCACCAATTGATACTCTCTCATCTTTGCTGCATGTAAATCTCTTATCCAAATGATCCATTCCCAAAGCAGTCTAAGTCAAAAGGTCACATACAGAAATGAAAAGCAATGTCAAAATAACTAAATAATGTGAAGGAATCTATAAAGCAGTCTTTTAAAAATTCTACTTTTGTCCCCTATCCACCAAATTTATATACCACAAAGAACTACTTACTTCAAACTCTAACCAAACTCCAGTATGCATACTTCCCCACATTTTTTACTCCTACAAATTCTGTATTTAAATCCCATAACAAGTCTATCAAACTAGGACTTTCCTCTGAGGTCAGAGAAGGGCAAACAAAAGAAATTTTTAAATTCCAAAATTTTTTTAGCAAACAAATTAAATTTGGGTGTACTCATGTATTAAAAAGCTTTCTGATTAAATCTAAATGCAGTTAAATGGATGAATTATATACTTTGTTAAAAGACAAAATAATACACACTTAATGCAATCCCTATCAAAATACCAAGAGCATTTTTCACAGAACCAGAACAAAGAATCCTAAAATTTGTATGGAACCACAAAAGACCCAAATGGCCAAAGCAGTCTTGAAAAAGAAAGGCAAAGCTGGAGGCATCACAACTCCAGACTTCAAGTTAAAGTACAAAGCTACGGTAATCAAAATAGTATGTCACTGACACAAAAACAGACACATAGATCAATGGAACAGAGGAAAACCTAGAAATTAACCCACAATGATATAATCAATTAATCTTCCACAAAGCAGGAAAGAATATGCAATGGGAAACAGACTGTCTCTTCAACAAATGATGTACAGAAAACAGGACAGCAACCCGGAAAACCGGACCACTTTCTTACATCATACACAAAAATAAATGCAAAATAGACTAAAGACCAAATTGTGAGACCTGAAACCATAAAAGAAGAGAACACAGGCAATAACTCCTTTGACATTGGACATAGCAACTTCTTTCTAGATATGTCACCTGAGGCAAAGGAAATATAAGCAAAAATAAACTATATATATATATATATATATACTTTGCTCAGCAAAAGAAATAATCAACAAAACTAAAAGGCAATCTTTGGAATTAGAGAAGATATTTCCAAATGACATGTCCGATAAAAGGTTAGTATCCGAAATATACAAAGAGCTGATACAACTCAACCTGAAAAACAAATAATCCAATTAAAAAATGGGCAGAAGACATGAATAGACATTTTTCCAAAGAAGACATAGAGATGGGGGGTACCTGGGTGGCTCAGTCAGTTAAGCATCCTGATTTTGACTCAGGTCATTATCTCAGGGCCGTGAGATTGAGCCCTGTGTCGGGTCTCATGCACAGTGCAGAGTCTGCTTGAAATTCTCTCTCTCCTGCCTCCTCTGCCCCTCCCCCTATAAACAAATAAACAAAATCTTTAAAAAAGAGATTCTCTCTCTCCCTCTGCCCCTCCCCCCTCACATTCACATGCACACGTACACTATCTCTCTCTTTAAAAAAACAAAATAAAAGAAATATAGATGGCCAATTGACATGGGAAGAGATATTCAATATCACTCATAATCGGGGAAATGTAAATCAAAACTACAATGAGCTATTACCTCACATTTGTCAGAATGGCTAAAATCAACAACATAAGAAACAACCGTTGTCGGTAAGGACGTGGAGAAAGGTGAACCCTCTTGCACTGTTGGTGGGAATATAAACTGATGCAACCAATGTGGAAAACATTGGTTTCCTCAAAAAGTTAAAAATGGAACTACCCAGTCACCCAGCAATTGCCCTACTAGGCATTTACACATAGAACACAAAAATACTACTTCAAAGGGGTACATGCACCCCAATGCTTATAGTAGCATTATCTACAATAGCCAAACTATGGAAACAACTCAAGTGTCCATCAACTGATGAATGGATAATGAAGATGTGGTACATATATAAAATGGAATATTACTCAGCCACAAAAATGAATGAAATCTTGCCATTTGCAATGACATGGAAGGAGCTACAGACTAATATGCTAAGCAAAAAAAGTCAGAGAAAGACAAAAATACCATATAATTTCACATATATGTGGAATTTAGGAAATAAAACAAATGAGTAAAGGGAAAAAAAGAGAGAGAGAGGCAAACCAAGAAACAGACTCTTAACTATAGAGAACAAACTGATGGTTACCAGAAGGGAGCAGTGTCAGGGGGTTGGGTGAAAAGAGTTGATGGCTGTATGGAAGTGCTGAATCACTATATTGTACGCCTGAAACTAATATTACACTGTATGTTAATTAACTGGAATTTAAATAAAAACTTAAAAAAACAAAATAAATTGCTACTATAAAATATACATGTCTTCCTACTTATATTTCCAATATAGACATTTTGCCTACTTCAATTTTATTTTTTTTATTTTTTTAAAGATTTTATTTATTTATTTAACAGAGAGAGAGACAGAGAGAGCATGCGCATGGACGAGCAGGGGGAGCGGGAGAGGGAGAAGCCAACATGGGGCTCAATCCCAGGACCCTGGGATCATGACCTGAGCAGAAGACAGACACTTAACCGCCTGAGCCACCCAGACTCCTGTACTTCAGTCAATTTTAGCTAAACAACCAATTTATATTTATTCCCTACATCAACTAGGTATCATTTAGAATTATTTTTAAATTTGCCTGATTTAAGGTCACTATAAAGAAAACATAATAGTACAACCAGGAAAAAAAAAAGTGTTAGGAATTAGAAGATGCCAGGTTCTCTTCTTAGAAGAATCTATGTTCTTAGTTTTTCCTTAAAAAGTCAATCTACTTTGCTTAGATTAGTAAAATCTGCTAGGTATATTTGTTCTTGTATCAACACTTCTATTTTTTTTCTTTTTTAAAAAAGATATACTTCCCACAGTATATTCATGTTTAATTGTAGTTTGGGATGTGTTTAAATTATTATTTTTTAAAATCTTAGCTTCTGAGAAATTTCTTCTACAGCTAGAAAAACAATGACATACTATTGCTGTTTTTAAATATACTTTTAAAAATCATGACTCCATTAATGTAGAAGGAAAAAAATCAGGCATTTACGATTGATTGATTGATTGATCGATTGATGTCAAACACAGATAACAGAAAACCACATGTAACAAACGTACAGCTTAATGAGATACTATGAGGCAATGCACTTGTAACCACAACCTAGGTTAAGATATACAACTTGAACAGTGACTCCAAGAACTCTTCCATGTGCCTTACTTCTATTTCAACCCCTTACATCCCCATAAAGGAAATATTACTCTGAATTTTATAGGAATTGTTTCTCAGTGTTTATTTTGTTTTAGGACACACAGGTGCATCCCCAGACATTGTAATTTGGTCTTGTCCACAAAAGATATATATATATATATATATATATATATATATATATATGTATGTATATCTTGTCACATATATGTATATGTGTGTGTGTATATATGTGTGTGTATACATAAAGATATAGATATATATATATCTATATCTTTAAAGTCACTTTTAATTTATAAATTTCCTCTCTATCCCATTCCTTTTCTTACAATTTTACTTTTGAAGAATCTATAGATTTTCCCACATTACAGGTTTTGCTGATTTCATAGTCATGATACACACAACATGTGTCATTGTCCTCTGTAAGAATCTATAGATTTTCCCACATTATAGGTTTTGCTGATTTCATAGTCATGATACACACAACATGTATCATTGTCCTCTGCTAATTCTACAGATTAGCAACTAAATTCAGAGGTTCTTAAGATTCACATTCAATGCATTAGTCAAAGCTATAGGTGATGGTATGTATTTTGTTTTTGTTTTTTGGGGTTTTGTTTTGTTTTATTTTGCTTTTTAGGAAGCCCAAAGTGTCTGGCTGCCTTTTTGTATGTGTGATATTAATAGCTCTTGATGGTAAGGCCTAGATCCATTAGTTAATCACATACACCAACATGCTGATAATTCTAATTCTAGGCTGAATATTGAATATACAACTTTTGTATACTGATACTCCCATATTTCCAATTAAAATCTAGTACTATACATTTTTTGTTTAATGTTCTCAGTGTTATATCTCTATTTCCTCTATTCCACATCAAGAATCCTGGCTATTAAGGACACAGGAATGATCAAATCAGAATTTCTCATAATTAATCATTTTATCTCATATTACACACAGAGTAAGAGCAATACTACTACTATCACCAAAATATTTACCGAGAGCAGTTACTTTTTTTTTCTTTTGCTTATGATGTTTCCAAACTATTTTATACTTGTACTTTGTCTACACTGTTTGAATACATAGCAGTTGCATACTACATATTTTATGCTCACCCAAGTCCTTGTTGTCTCTGGTCATTTTGGCTGTCTGAAACTCATTCTGTAATAGATTCTTATTAAGATCTCATTGTAACAGTATTTCCTGAGTTAAGAGTTTGTGAACTTTATGCTTCAAAATAATTTCTAGAAGATATTAACTCCTTGGTGAATATATTTTTCATTGACTATCTTACACATAATACTCTATTTTGGTCTGTAATGAAGAATTGCTGTCAAAGAGCCTAATGATAACCTAATTTTCTTTTGTTTATAATTCACTTGCTGTTCGTACCTCAATACCCAACTCCTGCAATGTGTGTGTGTGTGTGTGTGTGTGTGTGTGTGTGTGTGTGTGTGTTCTGCTAAGTCAGTAATTTTGTTAAATAGGCTCTCCGGGTCAGTATTCTCATATTAAGCATACGGTACATTCTTTCATTATGTAGTTTCATCTGTTTTTTAATTTTTATTTCAGGAAAGTTTCTTCAAATTGTAGTTTTAGTATTTGTTATATTTCTTTACTCTGGTTTTCTCCTTCAAGAAGTTCTTTAATTTGTAGACTGGATCTTCTTTACTTTTTCAATACTTGTCATTTTGTTTCTTGTTGTTTTTAAAATTTTCCTCTTTTTACAACTTTTTTTTTAAAGTAGTATCTCTTTTAATTTGCTGTTTTTTTCCTACTTTATTTCTAAATTATGAAAATGCTTTTTTCTTTTATATTATTCTTTACTAAATTCTATTACCTCGATTTGGAGGTTTTCTAATTCTGATGTGTATTGTTCTTTCACATCTTGTATCATTTTCTTAATATCTTTAAGTTCATTTTGGAACAGAAGTTTTGATCTATGAACATCTTATTCTAAGGTGACTTCATTTCTATAGGGAACTTAGTCTACTCATTCTCCTTTTACTTATAATAACTTCGAGTAGGCTTTAAACTTGATAATTTTCTGGTGCTGATATGTAATATAAATTAATTTTCCTGAACTTTTAGAAAAAGGCAAGGTTCAGTGTACTTTTTCTAAATTTCACAAACTCCCTCTTTTAATGTCTTTGTATAGGATACATAAATAAAGCAAATAATTCTTTGAATTTTTTCTTTTTTTTTTCTAGTCAGAATCCCTCCCCTACTCCTTTGTGAACCATCTCTTTTCTTTCCTCTGTTATCCAAATGCTGTTCAATTTATAATCCATTCAAGCTACAAGACCTTATTAAAAGAAATTAAGTATCTAAATAATTGGAGAAATATTCTATGTTCATATATCATAAGACTTAAACATTGTTAAGATGGCAAAACTCTCCAAACTGTTAAACAGATTCAGTGCAACCTCAGTCAGAAAACCAGCTCATTTCTTCATAGAAATTGATAAGCTGATTCTAAAATTCATATGAATCACCAAGGACCCAAAACCTAAAACAAAGCAACAAAAATCAAGACAGTGTGGTACTGGCAGAAGGGTAGATATATAGATCAATGGAATAGAATTGATAGTCAAGAAATTAACCCATACATCTATGGTCAACTGATTTTGATAAGGGTAACAATGTCGAGACAACTATATAGTTACATGCAACAGAATGAAGTTGGATCTTCAACTTGCACCATAAACAAAATTAACTCAAAGCAGCCAGAGACCTGAAAATAAGAACTGAAACTATATAACTATCAGAAGAAAACAGAGGTAAACCATCACGATATAAGATTTGGCCAAGTATTCTTACATATGACACCAAAGGTGGGAGCAACAAAAGAGAAAAGAGATAATCTGGACTTCACCGAAGTAAAAAAAACCTTTTTGCTTCAAAGAGCACCATTAAGAAAGTGAAAATATAATCCATACAATTAGAAAAAAGTATTTGCAATTCATATAACTGATAACGGACTTGCATCCACAAAATAAAAAGGACTCATACAACTCAATAAAAAAAAATCAAGTAATCCATTTAAAAATAGGCAAAGGATTCAAACAGACATTTCTTCAAATAAGATATACAAGTGACCAATAAGCACATGGAAAGATGTTCAACGTCACTAGTCATCAAGGAAATGCCAATCAAAACCACTTCACACCCATTAGAACGACTAACATCAAAAAGTCATATAATAAAAAAAAAGTAGCTAGTGAGATTGTAAAACATTGCAGCTATCTTGGAAAATAGCCTGGCAATTTCTTACATGATTAACACAGAGCTACCACATGACCCAGCCATTCCATTCCTCCAAAATAAATGAAAATATATGTCCACACAAAAACGTGTACACAAATATATATAGCGGTATTATTTATAATAGTCAAAAGTGGAAATAACTCAAATGTCCATCTACTGATGAATGGACAAACAAAATGTGGTATAGCCATATAATGGACTATACTGGGTATAAAAAAGGACTAAAGTGCTGATACATGCTACAATATGAATGACCTTGGAAAATACTATGCTAAGTAAAAAATGCCAGTTACAAAACATAATACATAATAGGATTTCATTCACATGTGATGTCCAGAATAGGAAAATCTTACAGAGACAGAAATCAGGTTGGTTTTTTCCTGGGCCTGAGTAGGCCTTAATAGCTAAAAAGTATGGATATTCTTTTTAAGATACTAAAGATGTTCTAAAAAGGCCTGTAGTGATGGTTGCATGTATTTGTGAATATACTAAAATCCATTTTAAAAAATTTTATTCATTTATTTGAGAGAGAGAGCATGAGTAGAGGGAGGGTCAGAGAGAGAAGCAGACCACATTGCTATGTCACCTTTACCACAAATCATACAAAATGATATCCATACCAAACTATTTTCTGGCTTATCTATTTTTGACTTGCAAGAACTATGTATTTTGCAACTGTTGGGCACAGTAGTGTTCTACTAATATTAATTAGGACAGGTTGATAGTGTTCAGTTTATCTATGATTTATAGATTTTTAAAAAATGTATGTTCTGTAGATTGTTGACAAAACAATGTTAAAATCTTCATCTGTAAAGATCAGAATTGTTGGCTGCTCCTTTTATTTTTGGTATATTATGCTTTGTATATTTTGATGCTGTTGATTTCTCAAATGTGCAAAACAATGAGTGAATCATCTGTGACTATAGTTTTCTTTAGCGCAAAGTACTTAATTTCTGATTTAACTGCTGAAATAAATACAAAATTATTTCTATTTTCTTTTTTTTCTATATCTTCTTGTGTCATTTTTTGTAAGTTATGTATTTAAAGGTGATTGTCCATTTTACCTAAATTGTCAAATAGGCAGTAATTATTTGTAATACCTTTCTTTATTATCTTTAAGATATACAGTGATGTCCCTTTTTTCATTTCTGACATTAGAGATTGCTTATTGATTTTCAGCCCCTCTTCTTTTCTAAAATGTAAATTCAAACCTAAAATTGTCTATGGAGTCTTTTGGCTGAATTTTACAAATTTTAATAGTATGCATCTAATTATAACTCATATTCTAAATATTTCCTAAGTTCCATTTAATATTTTCTAAGTTACATTTTGATTTTTTTCTTTGATTTTTGAGATGCTTAGAAATGTAGCTTTGGGGAATTTCTAGCTAATTTTAATGTGATCAGAGAATATGCTTTCAGTTATATCCAACCATTGTAATTAGCTGAGGCTTATTTTCTGAACCATTACATAGCCAATTTTGATGATTTTTTCAGAAAAGAATGTATTTTCTATCATTGCTGATAGAAAACATATTTCTATATGTTCTAATTAGAACAAGTTCATTAATTTTGTTTGTTTTGTTCATTAATTTTGATGTTTGTTTTGTTGTCCTGTTTCCTCTACCAGCTACTAAAAAAAGTACATTGAAATCTGAGACTACAAATGTAGATATCTAATCCATTTAGTTCTATAAAATTTTGCTTTATATATTTTTAAGTTCTGCTATGGAATACATGCAGGTTTTCAATGAATTTATCTTGTTTGTGGTTTTATCCCCTCATCTTTCTGAAAGGTTCCTCTTTAGATCTAATGATGCTTTTTGCCTAAAGTTCAAAGATAAGCAATAACATTGGGGTGGATTTGGAATGATGGAAAAGCAATTAAAAGTGTGCTCTCAAGAAAGAAAGCCAAAAACAGGATCACTGTATGAAGCCAGGGACTGGTTTAGGATTCTGCCATTTGGTGAAGTAAGAAGTCACAGATGTAGACTCAGGACCAAGATACAGGCCAAGCCATCTTATTGTATTCTGACTTGATTTTCCTAAAATATGTGACTAACTAATGACTGCCATTATATCCTGGTTCTTGAATGAGGAAGACTAGCCATGGGGAAGCCAACTACTAACCTGTTTGATACAAAAACTGCACAGAAGGAGAAAGAAAGAGAGAAAGAAAAAAAGGAAGAGAGAATGAGAGAACAATTAAAAGAAAGTGTGAAATACAAAATTTAATGACACACGAAGAGATAGAATTCCTCAAAAAATAGCTAAAAAAATCAGAAATAAATTCTCTCCAGGTTCAGATAATTTTATTAAGCAGTTGAACCAATACTTTAAAATTGGTGTTTTCCATAGTCAAAAATTTAAATGAAGGTACGTTACATTTGCAATATAAACTAAAAAGGCGGGGGGCAAAAATTGACTGTGATAAAGACAATAAAACACTAGAAATAAAAATATATAGACTCTAATTAAAAAAAATACAATAGATGCTATACTTCCATAAATAGACCCAGTCAGGAAGATAATGAATGAATTAGAAATTAATATTGAGATATCATGCAGTATTGCACAGAGGCACAAAAACTAAACATGAAAGACAGGCAGGTGGAGATTTGAGGATATTTTATGGATTAACTTTTTTTCATGTGTTTTTCTCAATTCCCTATTTTTTGTGAAACTCTTGTCACTCATGGATTTACCAACTACCTTGGCTAAGGTATCCCATGAGTGAAAAGGCATCTTTCTGTGTTTCTCTAAGAACCATATATCACTTAAATTATTGTTTTTGTGCTACACAAACATTTCTGAAATAACTACAAATGTAAACAAAATTGTTAAAAAATAAGTAAAGCCTACTTTTGTGCCTTTGATCTCACTATTTCAGAACTCTCTTTCCCCTCCCATGCTCTCTCACTGCCACGGGTTACACCAATGTGGAACCACAACAAAACCTTCGTTTTCCTGAAAAAACTGTGGACATTTCCAAGCATATTCCCTGCCCCTTTTTAAATCTACTCCATAATCTCAGTGGTCTGCTTTGTATTGATCATGATTAGTCTGACAACCTAAACTGTTTTAAAGAGTTAGTGGAAAGTAATTGAGGTTTTACTTTTCCCTATAGTTACTGGGTATCACCTATTTTGATTGTAGCCTAAGTGCCTACATTTTTGCTTGTCTGTATGTCATAGAAGTGTATTTTTTGAAAGTATACTTTTTTCTTTACCTACCATACTGCTTTTTTTTTTTCTTTTAGCCTCCACCCCTTCCACACACATACACAAATAAAGACAAGTACTTGCCTTGCTCTGTTTCTTTCAAGGTTTTAACAAGAATCTTGTTATATGTTTCAAAACTTAATTCTTTAATCATTTAGTAGCATTAGGGTCTCAGTTTAAGGCAATATCCCTGAGATAAGGGACTTAACTAAATCTTACTACTTATTGAGAGAGTAAAGGAGGCAATTTCAGGCAATGCCAAATATCCAATACTAAATCTCATTAGCCCCATATCAACTCTTCTCTGAAAACCCAAGTGCCATGCTGTTAGCAATAAACAGAGTCTAATGCTTTTCCAGAACTCCAAATTGCAATATGTAAATCTGAGTGTAAATAATTAAATGTACATATATTTAACCTGAATTACTCTGCAGACATGCTGTTCTCACCTCCTGCCTCCTACCAAATCTTGTCAGTCGTTGGTAAAATACTAACATGGCACTAGAGAAGAAGGAGAAACAAAGGTAGTTAGAACATTATCGCCCCTGCAGTGCTTAATCCATAAAGCAGGAAACGCAAATTGGTGAATTGGAGCAATGACATGGTTACACTGAACTAAGAAAAAGGACCCTTAGGGGACTAGCAGGAAGTAAATTGGGTTCTATTTTGAGATGATGGTTCATTTACATTGTTGTAATTATTTAAATAATTAATTTTGTAATGAAAAAAGCTTATAAAAGCCAAAATCCCACCGAGCTGCAAATCCAAAATTCTCTCCTGCTAAATCAGAGCTGTTTATCCTCCACCGTGCATCAGTAAATCTATTTAAGAAAAAAAAAACCCAAAACTTATCTAATTATCTATCTATCTACCTATTTATCTATCCATCCATCATCTGTCTATCTACACACACACACACATATGGGACAAGACTTAAATCACATATGGCTTAGTTGGTACTTCATTATTTTTAGTCTTACAGTACTGCAGGGTTTGCCTTTGTAGAGTTTTCTTCTAACCCAGAGAAACTACATGTCTTTCTTTCAGCCAGAAAAACATGGAAATGTTCATTCACATATAGTTTAGGCAACAAAGGGCCCTACAGGGAGTGTCAGGAAGATACGTGAGGTCAGAGCCAAGGAGACTAAAGGAGCAGAAAGTTGCCAGAATACAATGAACTGGATCAGTTAGGCAGCTGAAGTCTATAATAAACAGGGTCAAGATTAAACTTGAATTAGAGCATATTAATTAAAGCCTGTGGGTTAAACACCCTAAGGTCAGGTCAGATAACTCTAGAATCTCAGACAGTCCTCAAAAGCAGAAGGTCAACAAAGGCTGAGAAAGTTGGAGAGGAAAACTAAAAAATCAAACACACAGAAAGAGAATCAGCTTGACTTTTCTAGCAGTTCTCTCTCTCCCTCAGTCCCTCTTTTTTTGTTGCCCTGTCAGGGAAAGAAAAAAAGAGTAAACTGGGCTTGAACACTTCAGAGGTATAAGGGGAAACTTTGAAAATTCAATAAATATAGCATATAATTATTTTTCTTATCTCTGTTACAGCCTCACCTCCTAGATAAATTCTTCACTCCAATTCTTTGAAGATGATATCTGATGTCATCCTCTCTTTCCTAGAAACTCAGCATCTGCCCTGCCCTTCATTCTATGCATGTAGCATTTTACAACATAGACACGGTTCTTCTCTATTCTACTGATCTTCACCTTTGCTGAACTTGAGCCACTCACCCCCAATACCACATCCTCAATTTTCGCATTTCCTTCATTGCTTCAGCTCTTAAGTTTTAAAAACATACTACCCTCCTTTCAAGCTACAGTGGCCTATTCTTCACCTAACTTCAAAACCCCAACACTGTTCTTCAATATGGTCAAGATTTGCAAACAATTCATTTTTCTATCCTCTAAATCTTTGTTCTTGATGTTCTTCCTCTGTCCCTTTTCTCATTATTCTTAGAAGTGGATAACTCATGGTTAACAGGTAACACAGAGGTCAAGAATGCTTGAATTCGAACTCCAACTTCTTCCCTTTTTAGATATATGAATTAGGGAAATTTCTTAATATTATACTCAATTTCCTTTTTTAAAAAATATTTTATTTATTTATTTATTTGAAACTGAGAGAGAGAGAGAGAGCAGAGGGAGAAGCAGGCTTCCTGCTGAGCAGGAAGCCCAATTCCAGTGGTTAAGTGTAGTCATCAAGAACAGGAAAAAAAAAAAAAATCCCCTAGCATCTATATGCAGACTTTCTTCTCTGTTTAGCATCATGGTGTCTAACTGCCAGCACTCAAGTCTGTGCTCTAATCCACTTAATTCTGTGGCCTCAGACAAGTTACTTTATCTATATAATGTACAATAATCTAACAATGTAATATACCTATATTTATCTCTACTTGGGCTTGTAAATTCTGGAATTGTTTTCCTAATATATATTTTCATATTTATTTAAAGCAATATCTGGTACTTCGGCAGCACACAATAAATGTTGGATGGTGACTAGTGTTGATGTGTCAAGTGCTTTACAGTTACAACTCATTAGATTCTCTCACAAGTTTTTTTTGTAGGCACTTTAATCTCCTCATAAACATGAGGGATACTTTGAGTTAGAGAGATTAATATTTTTCTCAATGTCACATGTCCAGTTAGTAGAATAACTGTGATTCAAATCCAGATCTGCTGTTTCCAAAATCTCTGTTCTTTCTACTTCTGCTTTGCTGGCTATTAGAGGAAAAGTAGCTGGTGCTGTTCATTATGGATGCCCCCACTCTTATTTTTAATTAAAACTGTCAACTGTCATGTGGGATTTTTTTTTAAAAAGTACAGCTGAATTTAATTTTCAACTGGGTAAGCACAGTTCAGTGTTTCTGAAAGTATCACTTATGGACAATTTTCATTAGGCTCCCTAAGGTGATTTAAAATGTAACCCCCAACCTACAACCTCAATCTACACATTAAGAATTACTGGGAGTACTTCCCAAGAGGATGCTAATGGACACAAAGGGAATCACTGACCAGAAGTGAGGAATAAATGTGCAAGATGTAATCACTAATTTTCTAGTTGCTAAATGTGATGCTCATAAGAGTAGAGAATATGCTAATTGCCAGATGCTTTTATCAAGTTTATGACTAGTTAAGAGATCAAGAAAATGACTCCAACAGTCATTCTGTGGAGTCCACCTAAACTGGGAAGGAGAAATAGAAAAGAATTTGACCTTTCTCTTCCTTTCTTTTCTTTCTTTCTTTTCTTTCTTTCTTTCTTTCTTTCTTACTTTCTTCCTTTCTTTCTTTCTTTCTATCTTTCTTTCTAGCTAGACTATGTGACATATTGCAAAAATTCACTGGTATACTATTTCTCTCTACTTCTAGTCAAATAAGAGAATTGTACTTTCCCATCTGTGAAGACATGGTCCCATGAATTATTCAGAGCAATGAGTGGAATTTATTTTTGATACTTCTGTGTGGAATAATTTAATTGTTTTCATTTAACTTTCTAGGTACCTCGTCCCTGACTCCATGTGTAGATGTTGACATACACAATGAGCCAACACATGAATAACCACTTGATAAATGTTGCAGATCACACTGACATCAAAGAACTAAACCTCTGAGATTTCTTTGTTTTTGTTTTATTTTTTGTTACCATAACATGAACTGTATCCATATCCTAAAAGATATAAGATGTTTATATTATGTTTATTAAGTAAATTAAAAAAAATGAAACCTCAATTAACTAATTGAAAATATTCAAATTACTTATAACCAAAGGAGACAGTTGGCCAGCTGATTCACTTCATAGATTTGGCCCATTTGCCTTTAGGAAAAAAAAAAAAAAGATATTCCTGACTTTGTTTCAAATAGTAGAGTCCCCAAAGAGACGAAATGAAAACAATTAAGTGAAATAATTGTCAATACTAGAATCGTCATCAAATAATTAGATTAGCTTTAGGATGCATGCCACCATACAAGGTGGCATGGGATTTTCAAGGCTTAAAATTAATCTCTTTTGAACTCCATTTGACTCAGAACAACCTTAATTACAATAGCTCATTTCCCAAGACTAAGCCTCCTAATGCTATTCCAGAGAGAGCTGGTTATTAAAAGATTTCAAAGATGTTTATTGATATGTATATGGTATGATCTTTAAAAAAACTATTACATTAAAGAGAAAAAGCAAACAAAAAAGTAATATAATGCAAATTGTTTTATGTTTGGAATATCTTTCATATGCAGTGCAATGCATGAGGAATGAGTTATTCCATTTAAAATCTGAAGTACCCACGATATATAGCAGAGCAGCTGCCTTGGAATCAATTTTTAAATCATTTTATTATGAAAAGAAACCTGGATTAATCTACACGTTGATTATAAAAGTCAACAGAAAAGTCAATCTTCTAATACTTGTTGTAAAAATCAATGACCTTAAGTCTGTGTGTGTGTGTTGGTGGTGGGGGTGTTAGGGTGAATTGTATTCTTTCTCAAGAAGCAATTGATGTCAGTCTGTTCTGGAAGAGTACAGACAACAAAGTCTAAAGAAATATTCTACTTTTTTTCTACCTGTTACATGGTTGCTTCCATTTAATGAGACAAGTTGTCTTTTCATTCATTCCACAATTGCTTATCTTGGATTTATTATGTGCCAGGCAGCGACAAGGCAGTCAGGGGTATGTGATGCACAAAACAAGAGAGAGTTCCTGCCTCGAAGATGTTTTCATAGTAGTGCAGGGGATGGACATTTAATCAATCACACAAACCAAATGAAATGTGAATCTGTTAAATGAGCCACAAAGGCAAGATATAGAGTATTATGAAAGTATATAATAGAAAATTGACTTAATCAGGGACATCGGAAAAATCATTTTTGAGGATATGACACACAAACTGATCAGGAGTTAATTAAGCAGAAGTGTGTGCATGTGTACATGTGCAAGGGTGTGCTCACACACATATGTGTGTACCCTCAACATTCTAACAAGAAGAGAGCGTTGTGTTAAGAGGAAATTCAGCAGTAATGAGCTACTGGTATGCAGTAATACAATTGGCTAGAGTAAAGGCGTATAGAGAAATCTGGCCCATAAGAGGACTAGAAAGATGAGTAGATGCCAGACACCACAGGGCCTATTAAGATAATTAAGTTATTTTGACACCTTCCTTGATTTTTCTAAACTAAAATTTCGTATTTATTCTCAATCACATCTATTCAATTTCTCAAAAAATAGAAACAAAAACAAAAACAAAAAAAATTAACCTCCCATTTAACACTATATGGTTCAAGTACTGTCTTTACTAAACTTTATGTAGGCATAAATGATACAAGACACTTGGGGGAGGAAACAAAGAAGGGAGAAAAAAACAATCTGCAGTTAAGAGAATGGTTAGCAGCCACAGTTCTAAATATATATGTTCATTAATTATTCATTAATAATGAATAATTAAAACACATTGAGCACTTACTCTATGATACAGCTTTACATACTTTATTTCTAATACAGTCATATCTGGCCAGGTAGACATTATTAATCAGTACCAATTCATCAATGTGCAAACTGAGTCACAGTGAGTGTAGCTTGTTTGCCTACAGTCACAGAGTTAATATTACAAGAATCAGGATTTTTTTTTAAAGGATTTTATTTATTTATTTGTCAGAGAGAGAGAGAGCACAGCAGAGGAGCTGCAGGCAGAGGGAGAAGCGGACTCCCCACTGAGCAAGGAGCCCAATGCAGGACTTGATCCCAGGACCCTGGGATCATGACCCAAGCCAAAGGCAGATGCTCTACCAACTGAACCACCCAGGTATTCCTAAGAGCCAGGATTTAAACTCCACTTTCTTGAAGTTCGAAGTCCATGCAACCTCCCACTGTATATCTTTAGCTTGTGTGATGAGAGTATCATTACTGTGGGAGAAAATAAGAGAAAGCTGCCTATGAAAGAAATACAAAGTGTTTTCAATATTTACTTTCAAGCCCTAAAATCATATTCACATTTATATCAAGAGGCATCAGGGCTAAATATATCCCAAATAAAAAACAGTTTTCTACTTTGTTGTACTCTTCCAGCTAAGGAGGTCAAACTGCTCTCCAGTTTCCAGAAGTGTTTATTCAACATCCTGTTGACGAAATACATTATTAATATGACATGGATGCAATATAATTTCCCAAAATATAGTTAATCTGATCCCACAAAAGTGGTTATAGTGGTAGTTAGATTACTTTCGTATTATTTCATTTAGATATACTTATATTATTACCAATGTTTGGAATGCTATTAATAGTATTGGTGTGGCAAGCTTACCATTCACTATAATTATAAAAGCATCATTATCATACACAGTTCATATTCCAGATTGAAAAGGGTTTTCCATTATTACTACATGTTTTTCTATACCAGTTCTTTTTATGAACATATTTCAATAAAATTATTTCAATAAAAGCTATATAATGAAGAAGTCATGGAGATGAAAGGTACAGCACAGGGAAATACAGGCAATGGAATTGTAATAGTGTTGTATGGTGATAGGTGACAGGTACATTTGTGCTGAGCATAGCGTAGCATATAGAGTTGTGAAATCACTATGTTGTTTACCTGAAACTAATTTAACATTGTGTGTCAACTATACTTCAATAAAAAAAGAAAGAAATATTTTAATAACAACTAAAATATTTATATGTCTTCCCACAATGATTTCCAAATTTGTGGAACCACAACTTGTTTAGGTGTTAAACACAATAATGTTGTTTATATCTTTTATAAATATGAAGCAAGATATTTTCTATCAACTTTCATAAGTAAGTTAGAACCTTAATTATTTGTATAAAGTCTCTCAGGACAGTGAAATACAAATTAGAAATACTAAAATGAAAATTCTTAAAACTACCCAACCTATTTTTTACTAATAAATTTTATCATCTAGAATTACAAAAAAATTAAGCATACGGTATAGATAGTCTCCATTTTACACCCATACTCACACACATTTCTCCTATCATTAATATATTAGTATATGTTTGTTATAATTAACTAATATTGATACCATATTATTAACTAAAGTCTCTAGTTTATTCAGATTTCCTTATTTTTTTACATATCTTTTTTTTTTTTTCTGTTCCAGGATCCCAACTAAACTACTGTGATACACTTAGTTATCATGTCTTCTTAGGCTCCTCTTGGCTATGACATTTTGTCAGACTTATTTTTGCTGACTTTGATGATTTTGATGATTTAAGGTGGTACTGGTCAGGTTGTATAAGATGCCTCTCTATTGGAATTTCTTTGATTTTTTTCGTGATTAGACTAGGAGTATAAGTTTTTGAGAGGAGGATCACAGTGATAAAATGTCATTTTAATCATGTCATATCAAGGGTACATGCTACACATGATTTATGACTTTTGAAGTTGACCTGATCACCTGGCTAAAGTGGAGTTTGCCAAATTTCTCCACTGTAAAGTTACTTATTTCCCCTGTTTTTCACAATTTATTCTTCCGAAGAAAATCACTATACACAGCCCACACTTACTGTGTAAATACTGGGGTATTTACAAAATTTATTTAAAATTCTTCATGTTTTTTAAAAGACTATTCATTTATTTGTCAGAGAGAGAGAGCAAGCATGCACAAGTGGGGAGCAGCAGGCAGAGGGAGAAGCAGGCTCCTGGCTGAGCAAGAAGTCTGACACAGGACTTGATCCCAGGATGCTGGGATCACCACCTGAGCCGAAGACATATGCTTAACTGACTGAGCCACCCAAGCATCCCAAATTCTTCATATTTTTATCTACTCCAACAGTATGTATTTATTCAGTCATATATTTATATCACCAGGACTCATGGATATTTATTTTATATTTTAGATTATAATACAATACCATTTTTTGTTTTGTTTCTCAGCTTGTTTTATGTTTGGCCATTGGGAGCTCATTCAGTTAGCTCCAGTGCTCTTATTATTTTTTTAAAAGATTTTATTCATTTATTTGTGAGAGAAAGTGAAAGAGCATGAGCAGAGGGGGAAGCGCAGAGGGAGAGGGAGAAGCAGACCCCCCATTGAGCAAGGAGCCTGATACGGGGCTCAATCCCAGGGTCCTGGGATCATGAACTGAGCCAAAGCCAGACACCTAACCAGATGAGACACCCAGGTGTTCCATGTACAGTTTATTTTTTCTTTAGTAATTTCCAAAGTTACTTAGATCAGCTCTTTTACCCCTCTCCATTCAGGAGATTTTTTTCATATATTATAATAGAGTTAAATTATCTTATCACAGTCAAATCTTTCCTGGGATCCTCCAATATCCCAAAGATTTTTTTTTTAATTTATTCACATTAAAGTTCACTCTGTGTGTTGTAAAGTTCTATGGGTTTGAACAAAAGCATAATGATATATCCACCATTACAACGTCTTATAGAATAGTTTCATCACAAAGTTATTTTTAATCATTTCAGAAAAAAGTCTTTTCTAAATGCTCTTGAAAAGCTCCTCATTACACTGAATTATTTATTCTTTGTTAGACGATGATTCAAAAACAAAACTACATTTATTATTATTGATATTATAATTAAAATTATATTACCATTATTAAGGCAAATTCTATGTATGAACTAATTAATTCACTGAGCCCTTGAAGTAAACTTTTGGAGAATAATACCAGGAAACATAAAATTTTGAGTGTTCCAATAAAGTGTTGTGTTAAAAAGCAAATTTATCACAGCTCCAAGAACAGCTTGTATATATTCTATTGTCCCAAAAATAGTTCCCTCACATATTGTTTGAACTGGCTGTGTAATCAGTTTATAGCTTGGGGATATTTTGAATACAATTTTTGTTTGAACAATATTTTTATTATTTTGAGTAAGTCTTTGTGCTGATCATGAGTTCATGAGACTTGTGAACAGCATTATGCTTTGCAAACAACTAAAGAATCAAAGAACACTTATTTTATTGAATCATATAGTAAGTAATTAAATAACTGATTTATGAAATAGTTTGGAGGAAAAACAATCAAAATGATATCTCTAAAGCTTAACAGACTAAGAAATTAGCAGATCAGTTCCATAACTCAGAATTTAGGGTTTCATAAGTTTGGGAACTTCATGTTTGAAAAAACAAACAAGCAAAAAATCTATCTCTTTTTAAAAAAATCATTGTCACTTATAGAAAGTATCTTCCACAGTACCAAAATATTTCTGCATAAGTCACAATGTCTGCTTTCATTTCTTTGTACCCCAGATTTTTACCTTAAAAGTAGTCCCAGGTCTTATGTCTCAAAGAAATAACATGATAATAATATAGATTCAATTACACAACACTATACAGTGATGCAGGAAAATACTGGATCCCATAGTAGGAATAGGTCAAATTCAAATATTAGTTTTTATCCATTTCTTCCTTCTTTCCTTTTTTTTAAATTTTTTTCTTCCTTCAGACCAGAGGTAAAGAAAAAAAATGGGTGCACATAAACACTTTGAAAGCGGCTCTCTGCGTATGTTTTAAATTTTCACTGTAAAATACGTAGGCTCTATATATATACTATGGGGAGGCATATGAATGTTGGAAGGATAAGCAGCACATTAGTTTCAGAGACCATGTTAGATGATTAATACTCTTAAAATCAATGAATATTATTGAAGTGAAGTAGCATCGCCTACCACGGATCCAGTGAAAAATCAGTGATCAACCAAAATTAGCAAAAAAAATGAATTATAGGATCATGTCAGTTTGGATACAGCAGAGAAAAAACATATAACATCAAAGACATGTGATGTCCCTAAGTTCATTTTCTCCATTTTCTCTTTGCTTACTCTGCTCTGATCATATCAACCTCCTTACACATCTTCATAAAAGTTAAACTCTTTTCTTCCTCAGGGCCTTTGTATGTGCTGTTCTTGTGTCTAGAAAAGTAGTCCCTCAGATATCTGCAGAGCTCACTCCTCAACAGTCTTCAGTTCTCGGCCTAACTGTCCCTTTATCAGGAAGCCCTTACTGGGCCACCATCTATTTTTTAATATAGGTACATTTTCTATCACCTTATCTCACTTTGTTCCTCTCCGCAGCATGCCTTACCACCATATATGCATACTTATTTTCCTATTATCTATCTTCCCTAACTAGAATGAAAGCTATTGNAAGTTCATTTTCTCCATTTTCTCTTTGCTTACTCTGCTCTGATCATATCAACCTCCTTACACATCTTCATAAAAGTTAAACTCTTTTCTTCCTCAGGGCCTTTGTATGTGCTGTTCTTGTGTCTAGAAAAGTAGTCCCTCAGATATCTGCAGAGCTCACTCCTCAACAGTCTTCAGTTCTCGGCCTAACTGTCCCTTTATCAGGAAGCCCTTACTGGACCACCATCTATTTTTTAATATAGGTACATTTTCTATCACCTTATCTCACTTTGTTTCTCTCCACAGCATGCCTTACCACCATATATGCATACTTATTTTCCTATATGCCTATATGCCTATATGCCTTTCCTATATGCCACAGCATGCCTTACCACCATATATCCATACTTATTTTCCTATTATCTATCTTCCCTAACTAGAATGAAAGCTATTGGGGGGTAGTCATTATTTGGTTCAATTGCTATATTACTGTATCTTGACTAGTGCCTGACAAAGAGTGAGTATTCATTACATGTTTGTTGAGTGAATGGACAACAGTCCCTTCAACAATGAAAATAAAACGAAGGTGAAAAAAAACTTCAGAGAACGTCATTTACGTACTTAATCATCTTGTCCAGACTTGGTAAGGAAGTAGGTAAAATATGAGGGTTGGGAGATTAGAAGTGAATTGACGAACCGCATGTCACAAAAATAGATGAAGAAAAAAGAATAGTAGATACAAGAATAGAAGACCAGTTAAGGAAGAAATAGTCAAAGCTCTGATTCAGCTCTCGGAACTAGATAGGATTTTTGCAATGAAATGTTATAAAAAACATTTATAGGTATGTAGAATTCAGTGGGGAAAAGGCAGTTCAAGCACACCAAGTAAAGGAACTAAGAAATCTAAATGTCATTACGGAGGTAGATGAGGAGGGATTGGAAAGGAGTTATTCACTTCATTGAAGCTTAGATAAAGGTTTCTGCATCTTCACAAATAATAGTATTGATGATGGATAGAAAAACAGTTTAACACTTTGAATTTTTAAAAGGCAAGGTTTGTGAATTATGGTGGTAGAACCATGACAGACAAATGGCAATAAGAAATAAGATAGTTCTAACCCTCTCCTGAAATGAAAAACAGAATGCTTTCTCTTGTTGATTTCGTGAGAAGTTGTATTTTTATAGCAGAGTAAAATATCAATAGTGATACAAGGAAGTATGAATGATTTTAAAACAAAAAATGGGGGATTTTGAAAGCATTTATTCATAAAGGAAAGACTAGAAACAACGTGCTTGTGCATGGATTTGGAAAGGTTTCAAGTACAGGAAGAGAAAAAAAAATTATACGAAACAATCCTAGAATGTTAATTAGGAGCAAATGGAAATACTGGCTGTTGACAACTCACTTTGTAATCTAAAATGCCTTATATAAATGCAGGGGATAAATTATACACAAAGATTTTTTTAAAAAACACTTAAAAAATATATTTTGTTAGCCAGTTTGCACATCATCTCACATTCCTCTCCCCTGCTTCACTACATTTTAACCACACTGGTTCACTGTTGCTCCTGAAACACACCAAACTCTTACTGACCCTCAAGTCTTTGCAGTTGCTATCTCTCCATCTGCTTCTTTGACTTCCTGAAAATCTACATGAATGGCTCCTTCTAACCTTATTTAAAAGTCACCTACTCACTGTGATAAGGTACAGGAGATATCACAGCAAAAAAGAATCTTCATCTCTAGTGCAAAGTAAATACGTAACCAGACAATCCAATAGGGATAGGAATTGAAAGCATACAGAAATTGCAAATTACCCAAGCTTTAGAAGTGAGGAAGGAATGATCTGGGCTGCATCCTAGCAGATAGGTTATGTTAGAGGCAAGTGATAAGAGGATAGATGATAGGATGTAAGATAATTCAAAAGTGAGAAAGAATATGGCCCATCCAAAGAAATACACAATGTCTGGAGAAGAATAAGTGTGTATGTGTGTTTGTGGGCAGTGAACGCTCTGCAACTATTCTGGGCAAACTCTAAAATTATTCCTGGTAAAAACTAGGCATTAAAAAAGGCATCAAATTTCATTTGCTGCTAAATCTTAATGGAGCTCTCTATCTCCATTCTTGCCCCACTAGTATCTATCTTCCACTTGGCAACTATAGCAATATTTTTAAAACATAGGTCATATCTCAAGCATACTTTACAAGAGAAACTTTGTATTAGTTATTTTCTTTGTGTGGAAGCCTCTTCCCTGAAAATTTCCATGGGTTACTAGTTCACTCCATTCTCTGTCCATACTAACTTCCCCGTTAGAGCTAAACAGATCAGCCTATGTAAGATAACCCCTCCACTCCTTTTTTTAAAATTTTTTATTTATTTATTTATTTTTATTTTTTATTTTTTTTAAAGATTTTATTTATTTATTCTACAGAGATAGAGACAGCCAGCGAGAGAGGGAACACAAGCAGGGGGAGTGGGAGAGGAAGAAGCAGGCTCACAGCAGAAGAGCCTGATGTGGGGCTCGATCCCAGAATGCCAGGATCACGCCCTGAGCCGAAGGCAGATGCTTAACCGCTGTGCCACCCAGGCGCCCCAACCCCTCCACTCCTATTAAGACCACTTTATCAGCTCCCCTGCTTCTGTGTCCCATCCTCAATATGAACATCAAAAGAGTAGGACATTTGTCCTTTTGTTTTTTCAGTGTTATATCCTTGGTATATATAACAATGCCTGACACAAAATAGATGCCAAATCCATCTGTATGAATACATGAATGCAAAATCATTCATCTATCATTGAATGAACAAATAAACTAGTACACATTTGTTGAAGTAACTAAGTAATGAACTCATTTATGGAAGAAAATTTATGGGAGTAAAAGAAAAAGAAAGAAAGAAAGAAAGAAAAAGAAAGAGAAAGAAAGAAAGAAAGAAAGAAAGAAAGAAAGAAAGAAAGAAAGAAAGAAAGACAGGCAAACCTAAATAAAGAAATCAGAATACTCTCACAGCAGAAACTTGCAAACCAATTGAGGATAGAGACAGATAATAACACCTATCTGGGGGATACATGAATGCCTTGAACACAAGACTTAGATGTAGGAGCAAAGAAAAGGGTTATTTGTTATAGTTAAGCATTTTCACCACAAGTAGAAAATAAAGGCAAAGATAGGGAGGCAAGAAAATGTAAGGTATCATCAAAAGTGCAGTTGAAGTAGCAAGCATCGGAACCTAAGCTGAATGGCAAAGGACTTAAGTATAAGAGGGGGGTGAAGGATGAAAGACATCAAATGAGGCAAAGTTTAATCAAGCTGATTGAACAGAGCCTGAGAAATGATATGATATGATATGATGGCAATTTTTTTGCAGCCTAAAGTTTAATCATCATTCTGGAATAAGGTATAGTGATTAGAGTGGGAGACAGGGGTAATCATTTGAGTGGGTACTTGTCCCAGCTTCACAAGCTTGACCCCTGCAGCTGGTGGGACTTCTCTTCATATCTACTTGATTTGAGAAGTACTGGTTTTATGGCAAACTATTATGATATACCTGAGACTGAAGGTACCTGAAAATTACTATAATTCTACTTAGCATTATATAGACTCTCTTTATCAAGCCGCTCCTTGAGATCGAAAGTGCTGATGACAGCTCAAAATTCTTTAGGCACTGTCAAACTCATAGAAAAATATTTTGTATTCGTACTGGTATTTCTACTTTGGCAGAGTTCCCAATTCCTACATCTGCTTTTATTCTAGTAAAGTCTATTTCCAAGTGGGAGTCTCAGAGTTCTGACACATTATGCCCTTGCTATGTCAGGGAAAATAGAAAGGAGTTGTCATATTTAAAAAAGAAAAATCTTATCTTGGTTATAAACATAAGAAAAGCACATTTCACTTAAATTGTAAATCACAGATTTGATTTAGTTGATATTCTTTAGTTCCCATATTGCCCCCAGTCTAAAGGAAACTTGGAAAAAAATGGGAAAAGAAGATAATTTAGTATAGGAATGAAATACTTTTTCTTTAAAAAAGTAAAAGCAAATGGACCCTTTAAAAACTTGTAACTGTTAAATGTTTGTATTTGACACCAGTTAATTCATAAATTATGTGTGTGTACATATATACACATATATGTATATATGTAGGTACTATACATATTGTATATCAAACACTATATATAATATTACTATTTATATACTATTATTAATATGTATATATATGCATTCATTTTAATTATAAAATTACTTTAATTTTTTTCATCTGTTATCTTGGTGAAAAGTAAAAGCAAATGGACCCTTTAAAAACTTGTAACTGTTAAATGTTTGTATTTGACACCAGTTAATTCATAAATTATGTGTGTGTACATATATACACATATATGTATATATGTAGGTACTATACATATTGTATATCATACACTATATATAATATTACTATTTATATACTATTATTAATATGTATATATATGCATTCATTTTAATTATAAAATTACTTTAATTTTTTTCATCTGTTATCTTGGTGACAGCTCAAAATGAATACATCAGTCATATTTCTTAACTGCAAACAACAGGAAACTATTTTTTTTTAATTAGCAAGCTCTCCCCAAAGTGCAGCGCATTACAAAGGATACCGAGTAGTTCATAGAATATGAAGAAGGAAAAACCCCCAAATTATGCCATAGAAGTGGCCCAAAGACAACAATACTGTAGCTATTGAACAACTACAGTGTTGATTACCCCACCAGCCCTAGAAACTATACTACCATTCAATTACCAAGTCTTTTCCCTTTGGAAGCAGACACAGGTTGACCACTGCTTCCACCCATTTATGAAATCTGGTAATTTAAGTCCCTGTTTGTCTGCATCACTAACTTATGTCCAAACTGTGCTGGCAGATGATACATCAGGTTGGTAAAACCTTAGTCGCAATGATCCACACTAGATACAAAGAGCCTAGGAAAGTAGATTCCCTTTGTAGAATGCAATTTCACTTCTACACTGAAACTCCTATTTTTTTTTTCCGAGAGAGAGAGAGAGAGAGAGAGAGAGAGAGAGAGAGCATGGGGGTGGGGGGAAGGGGGGTGCAGAGGGAAGGGGAGAGAATCTCAAGCAGGCTCCACACCCAGCCCAGAGCCCAAAGCGAGATTTGATCTCATGACCCTGAGATCATGGCCTGAGCCAAAGTCAAGAGTCAGATGCTTAACTGGCTGAGATGCTCAGGTACCCCTGAAACTTATTTTATTTGGTCAAGAAAACATATATCAAAAGACCTTATTCTGCTAATACTAATCTTTCCATCCCACCAATTTATAGAGTTCAGGAGTAAACAGAAGTTTTAAAAAAACCTTTTACTTTTTCCAAAGGAGAGGGGCTTTTATATTTTCCTTTCAATCTCTAAAATCAACATATTATGACTTGAAAACAAATATATATGGCAGAATTATAGGTATGTTTATATATTCCTGAACATATAAGAAGAGATTTATTCCAAAAATGCCATAATTTTATGATCTGTTAATTAATATATTACAATACCCTTTTCCCTCTTTTCCAACTACATATCCTTTTCTACCCAATCAGCTAAAAAACTGGCCAACTAAATAAAAACTATACCAGTTATTCTATTCACAATCATTTAATACAAGGAATCAGTTAAACAAGTCTCAAAGAATGTTAAAACAAGAAGGGAACACCGCCTTGACAAAGATACAGTAACTGCAGGAAATAGCTACCACCCACAGGGATGGGGAAACAAAAGGAAGAAATTAGTGTTATTAGAACCTAGAATCCTAGAAGAGAAGAGTCACAGAGCTGGGACATAGGACATTAAGGGGATTGCCTGGCTGGTGCTGCTACCTCTGAAAGAACACAATGAGGCTAGTTCTGGAAGTATCATAGGGGGAAAATGATAATAATCAAAAATGAATAAAACAAGAAGGAAGCCAACTGCTGCTGCCAAGGTGAAAGGTCACTCCTGGCTTCCTACTTTCCTTCTAACTAGACCCCTTACTGACAGAACATAACAGGGAGCCACTGGGAAAAGAAAGATGCAGTTTGCAGAGACACAGCTCTAGTACTATAAAGCAGAGCATAAAGGGAGAGTTTGGATCTCAGAGATAATAGCTTAGTAACTAACACCCCTCTTTCTAATTGAATAAGGTAAAATATAGCTGATGTTCTTTAATTCTATCAAACCAAAAATAATTTTACTTTTCTGATTGTTTTACCAATTTTAACCATTTGTGGTTCTGAAGATGTTCTAAATATAGGGAAATAATTTGCTTTCTAAAAGTATTTAAACTTCAATCATTTTCCATAAGAGATGGAAATGTAGAGAGGACCTTACTTTTAGGCCTGGCTTTGTTGTTTATGTATCATACATCTTGGATCACTTATTATTAACTTCTCTGCCTGCAAGTATTTTTATATGTGAAATATGATTTACAGATACCTTCCAAGTTTTTCACAGATGCATTATGAGCGTCAAATTAGAAAATGTATGCTATTTTTTCCTAATAAAGTGTAAAAATGGTATTTGGAAAAACCATACAAATATTTGGGTACAAAATGGCATTTGACTTTCTCTCCATTTTATTCCAGATCTCAGTGAAATCTCTGATGCAAAAGGTCATAATCCCAGTGACAGAACTGTTGATAAATGTCTGCTGAAAATACTGTAGATAAGAAGTTCCTGCAGGGTGATCTGTAAACATACAACCTGGCTGGGAAGTATATTAGATATGGTAATATAACCCATTAGTTCTCAGAATTTTAGACTGAAAAAAAAAAAAGATTATGGGCAAAGTAGAGGTGCTGTGTAGAAAAGGAACAACTACTGCTAAGAATCAATAGAATTTCAAAATAGTGGTAAAAGATTCTTTAGGAATGATTTTGTGGGGGTGCTTGGGTGGCTTAATCAGTTAAGTGTCTGCCATTGACTCAGGTCATGATCCTAGAGTTCTGGTTCGAGCCCCACATCAGGCTCCCCACTCAGTAGGGACTCTGCTTCTCCCTCTCCCTCTATTCCACCCCACTCATGCTTTCTCTCTCACTCGCTCATTCTCTATCTCAAATAAATAAATAAAATTTTAAACAAACAAAAACAAAAAATCCCACAAAAACAAAACAAAAACAAACAAAAAGAATGATTTTGCAGTGTAGCCAGAAGAACATCCATAGTGTAGAAGGGACTTAAAAAAAAAAAAAATCTACTACAGAACACTGTCCCTTATAAAGATAGACGCAAAAACTCTAACAAAATTTTAACAAATAGTGTTCAATAGTACATAAAAATGGTAAAATGTCATGATTAATTAGGGCTTATCCCATGAATGCAAGGCTGTTTTCAAATTTAAAAATTAATATAATTCACCATATTAATAACCCCAAAAAGAAAAAAACTACATTATCATCTCATTAGATGCAGAAAAATCAGCTGGCAAAATTCAACATCCATTTCTGAAAGAAAAGCTATCAGGAAATTAATAATAGAGTGGAATTTTCTTAGATTGACAAAAGGTATCATCAAAAAAATCTACAGCTAATGTTACAACTGGTGGTTAAACACTTAAATTCGTTTTTAAATACAAAAGACCAAGAATAAGACATAATACCTGACTTTACCACTTAACAATGTACTGGCAGTTCTACCCAGTTCAATAAGGCAAAAAACATTCACATTGAAAAGAAAAGCTATTTGCTTGTTTGTTTGTTTTACAGATGACCTGGTCCTCTGGTACAAATTCAGAGCGAGTCTACAATAAAGCGACTAGAACTAACAAATGAGTTTAGTAAGGTCACAGGTAACAAATAAATATATAAAATCAGTTATATTCAATCAATTATATAAAGACAGCAACCAAAAATCAAAATTAAAAATTATGATTTAAATAACATTAATAAATATTAAATGCTTGGGGATATATTTGACAGAAGATTTAAAAGATCTATATGCTAAAATTAGAAAAAAAAATGATAACAGAAATTAAAGGAACCTACATAAAAGAGATGGTCCATGTCCATGTGTACAAAGATTCAATATTACTAAAATGTCAATTGTCTCCAAATTGATTTGTAGATTCAAGACATTCTTAATTAAAATCCAAGCAGGATTTTACTATAAACTGATAAGCTGACTAATAAGATTCATGCAAATGCAAAGGACCTAAAATACACAAGATAACTTTGAAAAATAAGGACAAAGTTGGTGATCTTAAACTACCTGATTTTGACTTATTATAAAGCTACAGTTATTAAGATAGTATGGTATTGGCCTAAAGACTGAGAAATAGAATAATGGACCAAAATAGAGAATCTAAAACTAGACCCACATATGTATGAATAACTGATTTTTGACAAAAAAAAATAGGGGCAATTCAGCATAAAAATAAATGACAGTCTTTTGAATAAATAATAAAGAAATGATTGGATATATATATATATATAATTTTTTTAAATGTAAATCTTAAAAAGGCTAACACAAAATAGAACTTTTACCTAAAAATGAACAGTAAAAACATAAAACTATTAGAAGAAAACATGAGAAAAACTTGGTAGCCTTGGGTTTGGCAATGATTTTTTAGATAATAGTACAAAAGAAAAAAAAATGATATATTGTACTTCATCAAAATTAAAAACATCTGCTTTTCAAAAGATACTGTTAAAAGAGTAGAGACTAGCTACAGACTGAGTAAAAACATGAAAAATGTGTCTGACAAAGCACTTGTACTCATATATAAATAACTCAAAAAAAGACAAAATAAATAAAAATAGACAAAATATTTGCTAGACACCAAGAAGATACATAGATGGCAAGTAAGCATATGAAAAGATATTTAACATCAATTATAGTCATTATTAATCTTATATTACTATGTAAAATAATAGACTTAAATTATCTAGCACATGATTAAGTAGAACCAATTCAGTAGAAAGGTAAGTATAGAACCAACGGTGACAGAATTTCCAGGAATCATGGAGAGCAATCTGGATTTTCAGAGTGTAAAGACAGGGGTGATTTGAACCAATCTATCCCACCTTTTCTGTATCTTAAATTCAGAGGAATTGATGTTTGAATTTGATTAGATGTATACAGACATAGGAAAAAATGTACAGCAATTAGCTGTAACTATATCTATAGAATTGATTATGATTGATTTGTATTATCTTATTTGTACATCTCTGCATATTCCATACTTATCACAATAAAACTATATCATTTTTATAATTTAAAATGTTTTTCAAATATGTCTAAATATAGACTAAAGTTGGTGCTTCTGTAATCTTAAAATATATATGAACACACATAAAAATCCAAGGGTAATTTTATTTTCTACTTTGTCAGGAGACATAAAGAAAGTAGCACCATCCAAACAATTTCACTAATTACTTTCCTTTTATTAACAATAAATAAGAGCTTTTGAGATTGATAGAATAACAAAGCAAAGGTGAAGGGCACAATCAATCTCAGACATTTATCAAGATTACATTGCAAATCAATTAAGATTACTGTTCAAATCAGCATAGTTCATCTCCTTGGAATGAAAGGTCACATTGAGGGCCACACCCAATTTGTATATGTTCTTAATACAAGCCAGACACAATACACATGAGAGAGATGAATGGTAAAAGGACAATCAGCTTATAGGCGATACTTGATGAAAGATTGAGTAGAAGTAGTTAAGGTTATTTTGCAAAAATAAATTTTGCAAGAATTTTAAAAATGTAATTGTTGCAACATAAATAATGAGTTTATTACAAAACTTAATATGAATTGTTCTTTGATCTTATTACTTTGATATATTTAAAAGAGTTCATCAAGACATTTAAAATATGAATCTAGGTTATCAGTCGACAATAAAGGGTCATCAACTCAAGCCTGCATAATCTTCTTTACAAAGGATATGCTAAAACATCCCTGATAAAACATGAGCTCAGTCACAAAAGATGAGTAGACAGGGCCAGCTGCTTGGATATGTGACCTGTGCAGCTGCCCACTCCCCTGAATTTAGCAGGGCTCACACCTGGCTTTAGTTCTGTTGTCCTTCTCTTGAAATTCTTAATATTTTCTACACAAGAAGTCCCATATTTTTGTATTTTTGTTTTGTGCTGAGACTTGAAAATTATGTAGCCCATCCTGAGAATCAAAATAACTAACTTAAAACTGAGGAGGTAAAGAAGAAAGGAATTCAGCCCCCCACAATGTGTGTGTGTGTGTGTGTGTGTGTGTGTGTGTATAGTATATATATAAAATATGGGTTCATGAAAATAAAAATAACTCTGTATTCCTAAAGATCAAAAAGGGAAAATTGTACTTGGCAAGGCCAGTGCCACACAAAATTCCAAATCATTAAGTGCCTTTTAGGTCAAGTTACAGATTTTGTTTTAGTTCAAGTCTTCTAGAAAGCAGATGCCAAGACACAACTAGAAGTGCAAGAGATTTACTGTGAAAAAAAAAAATGCCCGTAAAAATTTAAAGTATTCAGGAAAAGCCTTCAGAACATGACTCAGGACTAACATTTGGGAAAAAGGAGGATTGTAAAGGAATAAATAAAAGAAATTCTTATACTGTTTTTATCCTTTTCTCTACCCTGTGACATTGCAGCCCAGGCATTTTACCTTTTGCCCAGTGTTAGCCTCTTCTTTCTCTAGTCTTCTAAGAGCTATCCTAGCCATAAGTTTTCTCTATCAGTGCAGCTTCAAACGAGTCTTATGCAGGCTCAAAGAGCCCCAGAGCATGGATTGCCCTTTAGAGGAGTGAGAATGGTCCAGTTCTAGTACCCACACCACGTTCACTCAGTAGCCAGCAGCAGCTTGGGGAGAGTCACCTTGGCAATGTCCTTGAGGCAAATCTTACAGATGAATGCTGTCAGCTAATGGCACTCCTCACAGTGGATTCTCTCTTGAAAAAAGATCTCAGTGCAGTTTCAGAGGCATGAACTTGGCCTTCCAGAGTTTAATGATTCTTATCACACAAGCCAAACTTCCAATATGAGGGTTACCCAATGACCAGCACGTCATTCCAATTATACACACAGTTACTGGCAAAATGACCAACTGGCGGATCTACTGACACTGTGGATCCAGAGTAAGTTGAATTGTAGTTAGAAATTCATTTATTACCTGACCATCACATGTCCCCAGTCTAGCAGGAAGCTACAATAATGTACTGTATCTTCACTTACCACTGCCAACTAAGATCCTGGGTCTAACTATCCTTTAATTGTTGGGATATTCCTCTTTCTCCAGGGTTTAATCAACTAAGTAAATTGCTACGGGTTCCACTGGGGAGGTACTGAGGGAATCCTTATAATATGTCCTTACTCTGGTGCTGCAGAGTCTTTCTTGTAAACCTAAGCATCTTTTTTGTCAGTGTGATACAGACCTTAAATTGGGTCAGATGTGGAAACGAAGCAGGGGATTGTGACTTATATTGAGGCAACTGTCCTCATCTTACTGCTCCTACATCCTTGACCTTTTCTTATTAGTTGATGCTAAACAGAATCCTAAGTGACTGTCCTTGTATTTGTCTCTAGGGATCCCATGTTATATTGACCTCCACAACCACTTGTGGGTCAAGATCTCTTGGCTATCCATTGTTCATGCAAGTCATTGTGAAAAATGTAGACCCCTGCCTTCTGGTGGTTAAGCACCACCACCACTTCTTGACATCTGTTGCTTTTGGGCCTCCTCATCCCCACTGTGTCATTTAATAAAACAAGTTCTAATTCTGAGGCTGCTTCTCCTACTGACATCCTTGGTCTACATATAAGACCAGTCATGGAACTTGGTGATGTTGGTAACACTCTCACCAGCATATTTTTGGTGGCCTCGATAAAAGTTGTGTCCTCTGGATCTTCTTGAGCTAGATATCTCCTATGGTGGCTCCAGTAGCCTCTTGTACAGTAACTATTTCAACTTGCCCATATTCTTAAACTTTTTTTACCCTTCCTCTACCAAGTGACATTGCAGCCCAGGCATTTTACCTTTGCTCAATGTTAGCCTTTTCTTTCTCTGTTCTCCTAAGAGCTATCCTACCCATATGTTTTCTCTATCACATGGGCTACTTGACAGGATGTTAAAGCCCAGTCTCAAATAAGTGCCTCTCAGGTAATTAATTCTTGCTCATCCCGTCTACCTAAATTGGTGATATCTTTAATATTTTTAGCTTCTTTTTACTGATACTTGTTTTGTCCTCTGGTGGTCATTTTGGACTAAGTCTAAGTCTCTCACTTCTATCTGCTCTCTTCTCTCTCTCGTGTATTCCATCACTGATCCAGGAAAAACATGCCCTTTTCCCTAATAATCTCTAAGAGTTCAGAAATCATTTGGCTGATCTATCAGTTAGAAGCCATTCTCTGTCCCTTTAGACTTATGAGGTCGGAGTTAAGTCTACTTCCACCCACTGTGGACAGATATTATACTCTCTAATAGCCTCTCTGAAATTCTTATCTCTTATTCTGAGATAAGGAAGTAGGGAATTTACCTCCTCTCTCTTTTGGATGGGGACAGGGAGGGGTAATCACATCACTGTGGCAACTCTCTTTAAATAAATCTTCCCTTCCTCAGGGTACCTAGGTGGCTCAGTCAGTAAAACATCTTGGTTTCACCTCAGGTCATGATCTCATGGATCTCAGGAAGAAGTCCAAGGGCTCCTGGTATTTCAAGAAACTGCAAATTTAACATCCAGTTACAATTACATGGAGTGATTTTAGCACTTTCACTTAAGTGACAGATTGCAGTGAATGTGAGGTGAAAAATGAAGAAAGTAAGAGTAACATACTCTGTCAAGAGTTACATTTCTTAAAGGGGATGAATAGGAGAGTCTGGAGGGTTAGTGGAGTTATTTCAGTAAGATTGTCTTACTTGGCTCTATTTTTAAAATGTAATTCAAGCATGTTAAACGATTTTGAAAAGAAGCCAACAGAAAGAGATTGATGATAAACAGAAGATAATGGATAGTCCATAGTCCTTGCAAATATAGAAGAGTATTGGTAGAGGGATGAGCTTTAGAAAGGAAAACATAAGGAAAATGTAAGGAGAAAAAGGAAAAGACAAGTCAGGTAGAGATAAAAGAAGTAAGCAGGATTGGTGATTATTCCTCTTTCATTTCTTCTTTCTCTGTAAATTAGTTGAGGACATCTCAAGAGAAAGATAATTTTGAGGAGAACTTGAAATATGCTCCATAGAGTATGGGAACATATATGAATTACCTATTGTATTCTTTTCTTCTTGATAAAAACAAAAAACTGCATACAGAAATTTGCCTGGAGCTTTCATTGGTTATAGGGTGAGGAGTGAGATAGGAACAGTTGATCAAACTCCACACCCACCATTTTACATTGTGTGTGTTCTACATATCACGTCATGTGTGAGTCCCTTAAGATGAAGAAAACAGGTGTTTATGGTTGGGCTGATGTGAGAAGCTTATATCTGAGAGAGTGGTTTTCCTGAAAAAGGGGCACCAGAAGAAATAGTCGGGCCTACCATTGACGGTAGGACCTGAGAGGAGGGATACAATCATAAAAATAGAATAGTGGTCTTCTACAGAGTGTAGCATGGGAAGGTGTCTCTGCAAAACTCACAAATATGTCTCTATGAAATAGTTTGGATGCTTGCCACAGGAGAGAGCATAATGGCCAATAAAAGTCAGGCAGGAAAGAGTTAAAAACAGCATTAACAATATAAAAATATCTAATCCTTCCATTCTACCCTTTTCCCCCACACTTGGTCTAAAGAAGATTTAGTAAGGTGAAAGAAATGAAGAAAGAACAAGCTATAACCTCATTTCCCATTCCTTAACTTCTAATTGGTTTTGATAAACAGGAACAGAAGAAGGCTTGAATTGGCTATGAGACTGCCCTTTTGATTTACACAGAGTGGGGGTTTTAATATCTATAAAATGAAACTGGCCTTTTTTTTTTTTTTAAACTGGTCTTATGCTTAAAAATTAACACAAAGCTACAGGATCATTCCAGTAACGGAGGGACTTTGGTCAAAGGGATGGGAGTGAAACCAGACAAGCATTAATGGGAGAAACATAGAACCACTTTTTGTGTTTACCCCTTTAGCACTTTCAATAAACTTTACATTCTTACCATTTAATCTGCACTGCTGACCAAAAATACCCATATAATTAAGTTTGCATGTAAGTTTTACAAGGAAAGGAAAAGAATTTCCAGTACTAAAAATTGAAACTAAATGTCCATATTCCCCTTCCCCAAATTTTAAAAGATAAGTAGAATTTTGGTAGCTAAACATAGGTGGTGGGGTTAAGGAAAAACAGGGGAGGATTCCAAGTAAGGTTTAGTGTGAATAAAGGAAGTAAACATATAATCTGGTTCTATTTTATCTAGAGTATTTAGGCAACACGCTTGAGCCATGGAAACTTGAGCAAGGCAAAAGGGCCACAGTGACCACCAAGCCAAATGCAAACAGGCTCATAAAGTGACCTACCTCAAAATAGCCATAGGCCCCGACTAACAAAGATAACCAACTAGAGACCCTCATGTTGCAGGACTTCTCTTCCTTTGGTGCCTGTGGTTCTTGGTCATACCGCTTTGAAGAATGAAGAGGTAGACCAGAGAAGAGCGGTGGGCAGCAAAGCAAGGTTTATTGAGTGATAGTAAACTTTATTGAATGATCAAGTGCAAAGCTCCCGAAGAGGGAGGTGACCCAAGAGGGTTGCCACTGGCCTTTCTAAGTCTAGGGGATTTCATGGGCTTGTTGGCAGGCTGTTTTAATATGATTAACCCTCCATGAGCCTGTCAATCAGGTTTTTGTCCATGCACTCATCTACCTATCAGGTAGTTGTTCACGTGGAAAAGAGTGGAGGGTTTCTTCAAGGGTTGTGTAAAATCCTTTTAAGGGTGGTTTCTTCTTAGGGCAGAGGCCCCTTGTCCCTGGTTGCCTTTCTTCTGACTATCTTTCATTACTAAAATTACCAAAAAAGGGAATATTCCATACATCCTCATTCCTCCTCACTCCACTCTCTAACCATGGCCCCTCACCACTGCCTCATGGCAGACAGTCTCTCATTTGCTGTCCTGCCCACCGCTCCCTTATAGTGTAGTCAATAAACCTTTATCTCTTTGGTTCTGCCTTGGGTGAATTGTTTAACTGTCCATGCTGCCGGCCTCCCAATTCAACCAGGACACCCCCATAGAGCAGTGACCAGCAAACTGTTTTCTGTAAAGGACCAGAAAGTATTTTAGGCTTTGCCAGTCAAATGGTCTTTATTATATAGACTCTCTCTGCCAATGTAGAGCAAAAGCATCCATAGACAATACATAAATAAAAGCGTATGGCTGTATTTCAGTAAGACTCTAATTATGAAAACAGGTAGTGGGCTAGCTCTGGCCTACAAATCATAAAATACTGACCCCTCTTCTAGAGCATAGAGAAAGGAAGAGCTAAGTAATAGAGATTGTGCAGTGAGAGGATTCCTTTTATTACTAAGATTAGAGCTTCATTTTGGTGACAGTGTGGATGAGTTGATGGGCAGTAGGGATTAGGACACAAAAACTCTGGGAAAGATTCCTCTGTGTTCAGATATTTGTACCATAAGCCAACTAATTTTTCTCCAGACTCCTCCATTCCTCATATTAATCAATGGCATCACACTTTATTAATCAAGATAAATCAGGACAACCTTATCTTCATTCTTCTAGACTTCAGAGCTTACCTTTCCTCCATGCCTTAAAAGCATCAGTAAACTTAGGGAAAATATTTGATATTACAAAATATCAAAAGTTATACATAGCTTTTGTAGGCTGAGAAATTTGGATACACAATATAAAAATCCAGTGATCCAAAAGGACTTGGTGTGGTCTCAGGAGATTTGCTCAAGGAAAATAAGAGAAATAGAAGGAATGGTTGCCCTCCACAATTTCATCTATTCAGTGACCTGCCTTGCTGTGAAATGCAAAGAGGATGGGGATTAGGAGAGAAAATGTGGAAGTTGCTATAAGAGAAGAGACCTGATAGTCATTCTCAGAGAAGGTCTGTGGGAGTAAATTTTCAGCAAATCTGAAAAGTGATCTCCAGCTAGGATAAGCAAGAACATGAAATTTTCGTATCCTTTCCACAGAGAAAGAGGAAAACAAAAATGTAGAAACCTTGTCATTGTAATTACCACTAGATCCAGAGTGATACCAGCAAATGTGAGTCCCTGAAAATGTGTCAGTGTTACAGAGAGATTTTAGGGAAGAGAAGAGATATTAAATAGGCTTAGCAGAAACTGCAGTCTTAATTTTCAGAACTGGGCAAATTCAATGCCAAACACAGGGCTTATGAGAGCCCCATTGGCTGTCTTCTGGCCTTTCCTGAATCAAGTGGGACATGGGCCAGTCTGAGAACCTTGAGAAATTCCTAGGGACAGAGATGAGTGACCATAGCTAGATGGTCCAACATCTACCAGAAGCTAGTCCTGTTAAGGAGTCAGAGAGTGAGGATATGAGAATGATTTATCCCAGAGAGCCTCTGCTGAGCCAGAAAGAAAAGCTGACCCTGAAAACCTGGATAAAAGATTAGTTGCTATATTTGCACATAAATAGTTTGAACATGTGCTACTAACAGACCCTCACACCAAGAATTTTAAGGAGATCTTTATAACTATTAAACCAGGCTCTTACCCTCTGAGGGAATCTGGGAGATAGGGGTGGACCTTAAGAAAGACATTCAAGCTTTTAATAAGATTTGCCTATCAAAGGGGCAGAGACACAATTTACAATTGCAAGTTCTCAAAAGTAAGTGCTCTAAGAAAAGGGAGGTCAAAGGCTTAGAGGCAGAAAAAAAAAAGGCCTTCGTGGGTAGCTTCCAGAAAGAACTTCCCTGACACAACTTGACTTCAGACTTTCAGCCACGGAACTATAAGAGAATAAATTTCTGTTTTTTTTAAGCCACTTAGATTGTGGTAATTTGTAACAGCAACCCTAGTAAATTAAGTAATGCTCTGCCACTGAAGACACTTCTGGGATAGTGATGGTGGTAGATTGTCACTTTAGTTCCAGGAAGACAAGGAAAATCTGAGTGATAAAAACATCCTACCAAGAAAGAGCATAGTTATGAAGGACTAAAATGAGACATTATTTCAGAGATTAAAGTTGTCTCTGAGTTTAAATAGACTGAGCAGTTACATGTGAATTTTGTTATAACTGTAAGCATCTCTGTTCTTTAGATTGCTTATGTGTCTACCCTTCCCTAAAAGACATAAGGAAAGTAAGTCTTACTCAGCTCTTTCCCAAGTGCCTGGTATGTGATATTACTTACATATTTGCTGAATGCATGAATGTAAGAATTAAAATAGATAGTTACCAAAGCCCAAGGTTGCCCTTTCTTCATCTTCCAAGACTCAAAACATCTAGTCTAGTTTGCTGCCTTTATTTTCTGTATACCACAAACTCTAATCTGTCTTTGTCAGCCAGGATGCAACAAGAAGTTATTCAAATAAGAGGGCTAAAAGGTTTCAGCAGAAGGGAGAGGGACAAAAGCAGGAAAGGAATGTGCTTTGTTTTGCAGAACCAACACCTGGCGCTAAGAAGGCACCCAACTAGGTGTTTCAGACATCCCTTTGGAAGGTGTGTATCACCTGATAGCCCCTTAAGTAAACCCACTTGAGCTGAGGACCTGTGCAGAAGCCCCCAGCATTGTCCTGAAACTACCTTTAACTCACTATGAGACTAAGATCTCCCAAGGGTGGGGTTTTCTGCCATTTTTTGAACATACGATGTATGCAGTAGCATACTGACATACTAGGCATGCACAATCATTCTGAAGTGCCTAGGCAAGCTCCCTGCCCCCGCCCCCAATACACTGAATAAAAGCTTCCTGTAATAACCCCACAGGGAGACAGTGCTTTGAGAGCTATCTCCCTGTCTCCTTATTTGTAACAAGTAATGAAAAGTTCTTTGCTTTCAACATTTCCTTGGGTTGTATTAAATTTGATGCATACCAAACAGCAAACCCCTTGAGTTCCGTTACAGCTTCTCCATCTGTCTTACTATAGCTTTAAATCAGAGAACACCTGAGATCTTGCTCCCATACTATTTCCACAATTTTCATGTCTCTAGTTTATACTCCTCTAATTCATTCATTACAATGCTTCCAATTATTCATCTAAAATAAAAGTGTGGTTATTCTATTCCCTTGATCAATACATTTCATGCCCCTAACCTATCAGCAGTAGTGTAAATCCAAAACTCATCTCTCACATAACATATCTAACTCCAAGAGACAGGCAAATATCAATGCCTTTTCACGCTCGTTTCCTTGACCTGCCTTGCCCACCCTCACTTCACTTTCTCTACCCTACAAACACATTTATCATTCAGAAGTCTATATTTAAAGGATCATTTCCTCTGTGAAGCTTGCCTGATATCACCTCACTAATCTGCCTTTCTCATGTGCTTCTCATATTCTTATCTTGCCACGTTTTAATTAGTTTATCAAAAAATTGTCTCCCCTACTTAGATGATGCCTTACTTATCTTTGTATAACTCCCACCTCCCCAGACCATTGCCCAAAGCAGTTGTTAAATGGATGCTGATGTAAGAATTAATGAACAAATAAATTTATTTAATTCAGGAAAAATGCAAATAGATCTACTGAGATTAATAATAGCTGCTACAATATTAAAATATAAAGAACTAGAGGTCTAAGGCAAAGTAACAACAGATCATGGAGTCCTATGAAAGTCATTAAGTAAATTTGTTGTGAATTTCCAGACTATATAAAATCTTAGTGTAGTATTTATAGATAAAGGTATAACATGGTTTTAAACAATAAATTCCCTGAAGAGGTATCATGTAGGATGATACTCAGAAACTAATTCTCATCAAATTTTAGATTCTAGCATCTCTTTTCCTATTATTTTCAATTACCTAGAAGTCAATGTATTTTTTTTGCATTCTAAATACACAACGACATTTTGTAGTGCTTAACAAGAACTCCTGGGTGTTTCTAATAATGAAAACATTAATCTTTTACCACAATTTTCCTGTTTCAGTTAAACAAATAAAGATAAAATAAAATAATGATGAGATTAAGAAAATAAAGTTAGATAAATAAAGATTTCATGACATGCTGACAATACAAAATCCCTGGAGAATAAAAGTTTAGAAGATTTTTTTTTAATTGCTACTCAGTGATTTATATCCTACCTAGAAGACTTATAGAATCTTTGGGCATTTCAAACAATGCAAGTTTTTTTAGGCATAAATGTAAAATACCACAAAATTCACCAAGGAATAAGGCTACAGTTAAACTTTACTTGAAAAGCTTTACTTTCAAAAACTTTATTTGAAAAAATATTTTAAAAATGTAAAATAATAGCACTAGTATAGTTTGCCAGGTGTAAAATAAAGTACTTAGGAAAATAATTTAAGTACCTGTGATAATTACCATTCATTAATTTGCTAATTATAAATTATTTTCAACCTTACATTAAAATTAGTCCTCTGAATGAAAATCACATGAATCACATCCTTCAGATTAGATTGTACTATCTTACCTCTCCTGTAGCGTAATAGAAAGTGTGTTGACGTTAGCATCAGATAAATCTGGATGTGAATCCTGCCTGTATCAGGTAGAAGCAGTGTACCTTGAAGACATTTTGCTTATACCTTTCTGAGATTCAGAAATATCCCAATATGTCTTATAAAAAGAAATTTTGAATCTGATTAAACAAAATTCCATTGTTTGATATGTAAGCTCCACCCCCTCCAAAACAATACTGTGTTGCTTATATACACTAGTTTATATATATATATATATATATATAAATTTGTGGTGGTTTCACATACATACATGTAACTAAATAAAAACACATACACACACGTACATATGATCTAATATGATGCATAGAAAGAAATGAGTTATGTGGACCATCTTTGTTTGTGTGAATGTAGGTGTATATGAGTATCCATGCACGTGTGTGGAAGGGTACTAAAACCTAGAGTGAGAAAATGTTTTTGGCACCCAAAAGAATAAAATTTCTCTAGTTGGGAAAATATTTTAGTATTGCTTAGATTTATTGTCACCTGAATGATGTTCTCCCAATGGATGATGTTTTTGCTTTGTTTTTATTATTTTAGTTTATTTCAATTAAGCCATGGGTCTTATACTCAAGGAACAGAGTACTACTCAGGTAAATTTTGCCTGTCCCTCTTCCACAGAGTCTCCCTCTTCTGGACACCCTGAAGTGCTGGGAGGGAGTACATAGACCAAAGCGCTAGGTGGCTTCCAGCAACTGAGATACAATACAAGACAAAATTATTGTTTGTGCAGCACATTAACCTGCTTTCTGTATGAATTTTGGAATTGAATTGGCTTATACCACCATTCAAATGTGACAAGTCTGCAGTTTGAGTTATTTCTGGGGTTAAAGAGGAAAAATACTGGCTAATATAATTAGGAATTAATTATCCTGTAATAGAGATACAGAGAAGAGAAAATAGAAGGTTAATTGTCCAATAAACATGGCTGACATGAGCTAACATTGCTGAATCCCTAATTAAAAATGGGTGACTTTAATAATAAAAATACAGTGGGACTACTAGTAGCTACTAGGATTTACCCCAAAGATACAAATGTAGTGATCCAAAGGTACTCCTGCACCCCAGGGTTCATAGCAGCAATGTCCACAATAGTCAAACTGTGGAAAGAGCCGATATGTCCATCGACAGATGAATGGATAAAGATGTGGTATATATATATATACAATGGAATATTACTCAACCATCAGAAGGGATAACTACTTACCATTTACATCGACATGGATAGAATTGGAGGGTATTATGCTGAGTGAAATAAGTCAATCAGAGAAAGACAATTATATGGCTTCACTCGTATGTGGAACATAAGAAACTGCAGAGGATCATAGGGGAAGGGAGGGAAAACTGAACAGGAAGTCATCAGAGAGGGAAAAAAAAAACATGAGAGACTCTTAATTATAAGAAACAAACTGAGGGTTACTGGAGAAGAGGTGAATGGGAAGACGGGGTAACTGGGTGATAGGCATTAAGGAGGATATGCGACATGACGAGCACTGGGTGTTACACACAACTGATGAATTATTGAAAACTACATCTGAAACTAATGATGTACTATATGTTGGCTAATTGAATCTAACTTTTTTTTTAAAAAAAGGAAAAAAATACAGCAGGAAAAAGGTGCTTTACCCTTTCATGAATGGCACACTGTTTAAAAAACACAGTTCAAAGAGGTCCTTCTCTCAAGCCAAGTTAGCTGCTATTTTCTTCTGTCTTCCCATGCCATTGCACACATTTTCCTCCATTATAGCCCCAACCTTCTCCCTGCATGCCTCCAACCTCCATTCTTCAAAGGCAGGGATTCAAAATAATATATCTCAGTATATTTAGCACCTCATAAAGAACCAGACATTTAATTCTCAACAGGAGCTCAAAAATGTTTATGAATAAATGAATAAAGCACCACATAAGCCCACAAAGGATGTGTAGTCAAAGAATGAGAGAAGGTCATTCTAGATAAAAGTGACAGAAACCTATCTCATGTTAGCCTAAGCATAAAGAATTATATTAGTTCATACGACTGGGGTGTTCAAGGACAAAGCAGACTTAGCACAACAAGTAGAAATTATTTTCTTAAAGCTCTGAACAAAAAATCCTGGTCAGAACTCTGATAATCAGCATTGGCTTCCTCTGGTTAACCTATCTGGGATCATTTACCTATTTCTATAGGGTCGTTTGGGGTAGGCTAAACCTCACTTACATTGTATGGAATGGGTTTCTCATGGAAAAGAAAGTATCTCTAAAATAAAAAAGGAAGTGGATGCTATGCAGTCCAAAAAATCAGAGGTCGACCTAGGTCAAAATCATTTAGAAAACTGAATTATTTCAAGAACTTGGGTAAGCAAACAAATACCCAACAGAAATCCCCTAAACCACTCTTCTTTGACTACAAAACATGAATATCTCTAAGCTACCAAAGACATTCATTTATCCACACATGTATTTATTTATTCATCTACTTAACAACAATTTATTGAGACTCTTTCCTGTCCCATACACTGTGTCTAGGTTCTAGCTTAGCTGGGGATGCAGACACATAAATAGATGATGACAAAAAGGTCATTAATTTCTTTGACCTTTATGGAATATCCTATTAAACAATTAGTTTAAATTTGCTTCATGAGAGAGTAATGACTAATTCATTTGAACAATACATGGTTCTGTTATGTCACTACTGATTTTTTTTCCCCATGATTACACTTTAATACCTAGTAACATTAAGACCCAGAGTAAACTGAGCACAAACCAATTTGTTTGCTTGATTTTCTCTGTGGACATTCTGGAAAATGTATCTTACTAATATTTTTTGCATATCTTTGTGATATTTCCGTTTCTTCTTTACTTCATTATAATGGTAGAAGACAAATTTTAGGTATTTGTAGTTTTACTCAGTTTAAAAATAGGCATTCAGTGTATATTTCTTATCATCAGTTACTATTTTCTTCACTTTATTCTCTAAATTGGAATTCAGTATTAGGTAATTGCCCAGTGACTCATTTTTGGTATTCAATTGAAATTGCACTGTGAATGATTTAAGAAAATGAAACTGAATAATTTACATACATTTAAAGAAGAAAAAATTTCTACACTGTATGAGGCAATACAACAAATAACAAAAGTGAAAAGAAAATTAGTTGTCTACAAAAGGATCTAAATTTTCAAAAGGTACAAGAAAAACAACTTTCTATTTCTTTTCTTTCTTTTTTTTTTTTTTTAAGATTTTATTTATTTAAGTGACAGACAGCCAGCAAGAGAGGGAACAAAGCAGGGGAGTGGGAGAGGAAGAAGCAGGCTCCCAGCGGAGGAGCCCTATGTGGGATTCGATCCCAGAACGCCAGGATCACGCCCTGAGCCGAAGGCAGAAGCTTAACGACTGCGCTACCCAGGTGCCCCACAACTTTCTATTTCTTATACAAAAATTTATTTTTATTTATTTTTATTTATTTTTTTATTTTTTAAAGATTATTTATTTATTTATTTATCTGACAGAGATAGAGACAGTCAGCGAGAGAGGGAACACAAACAGGGGGAGTGGGAGAGGAAGAAGCAGGCTCATAGCAGAGGAGCCTGATGTGGGGCTCGATCCCATAACGCCGGGATCACGCCCTGAGCCGAAGGCAGACGCTTAACCGCTGTGCCACCCAGGCGCCCCCAAAGATTTATTTTTAAATAATTAAAGACTACACATTTATATTATAAAATAATTAATTTTACAGCATTTTCTTCCACTCTCATTATTATCTGGTTGAAGTTAGTTGCCCTCACAAGATATGCCCGTGCAGCTGATGATGGTCCTATCAGTATTTTCATTTTCCTCTTTTTTAATAGCTATGCACTACCTCTGACACATGGTTCTAATTTGTTTTTGATGGCTGAAAGATCACATGGCCTTTGCATACCTTAAATATATGTAGCTTTTCTCTTCCACATTATGCTTACTTTTCTGCATGCTATCACTAACGTATTATGGGATCTTATTTCTTATATAAAATATTTTCCCATTTAAGAAAAAAAAATTATGAAAAAATATATTACGTTGGAATGAGAGATACAATTCTAAAATCTTATGTGTAAGACTAAACTTGTTTCTTAAAAGTTGACACTCCACAGATATTCAAAGTAGATCTGCAATGAAAATAATTGGAGATAATCATGGTTTAAAATTTCAGGATTGTCTAAGAATCTAAGCATTATCGGGATCATGAAATCAGTTTTAAATTGTTAAAGAAAAAATTGCTCTCTCCCTGAACTGAATATTAAAGCAACAAAAACTGGTCATATCTGCAACATCACTGTCCAGTAGAAATATAAATGTGAGGGGCATGTGGGGGCACCTGGGTGGCTCGGTTGATTAAGTCTCTGACTCTTGATTTTGGCTCAGGTCATGATCTCAGGATTGTGGGATCAAGACCTGAGTTAGGCTCTGCATTAGGTGTGGAGCTTACTTAAAAAAAAATCTATCTATATATCTAGAGATAGATATATATGCAAATATGTAAATATGTATCTATCTATAGATATATAGATAGACATATATGTGTGTGTGAGTCCCATATGTATTTTAAAATTTTCTAGTAGCCATATCAGAAAAGTAAAATAAGGGGCGCCTGGGTAGCACAGTCATTAAGCGTCTGCCTTCGGCTCAGGGAGTGATCCTGACGATCTGGGATCGAGCCCCACATCAGGCTCCTCCACTGGGAGCCAGCTTCTTCCTCTCCCACTCCCCCTGCTTGTGTTCCCTCTCTCACTGGCTGTCTGTCTGTCAAATAAATAAATAAAATCTTTAAAAAAAAAGTAAAGTAAAATAAATAAGTAAAATTAAATAACACATTTTCTTTTATCCCGATACCCAAAAATATTACTTGACCACTTAATCCACATTAAAAATATTTATCATATATTTTACTTTTTTATACTGTCATTAAAATATGTATATTTAGTCTTATAACAAATCTCTATTTGGAACAGTTACATTTCAAGGGCCCAATAGCTACATGTGGCTAATAGCTACCACCCTGAACAGCACAGTTCTGGAACATTATGTAATATGAGAGAAATTCACAATCTCAAATGAAGATAAAACTAAAAATGAAAATCAAGAAGTTATCATTCTCTACCAAATAGATCTAGTTCAAACACATCTTATAAGCTGTCAGTCACATGCTTACTAGTTTACATGTTTGCAAAGTAAATGGTAAATTGCAGAAACACGACTCCGATGAGCTAACTGGCCGAATAAAAAAAGTATATTATAGACATACACTATATGTGCTAATCAGGTTGTATTTGAGGATAACATGCATCAGAATCACTGAGGTATTTCCTGGTAAATGCTGAATTCTTGACTCACACTTGCAAAAAAAAAATTTTTTTCCAGAATTTCTGAAGTTGGATCCTAAGAATCTGTGTATATAACTCTTTCTCATGCAATCTCTATGCACATTAATCTTTGAGATATATGGCTATATTTTATATACCACAAAGAAATTAGCAATACTAATTATGAATAATACTAATTAATAAATTATTAATCTAAGAAAGAAAAAATAAGAGTAAAAAATGTATGCAGATACACAAATCTTTTTTTTCTTTCCTTCTTTTTTAAAGAAAAATCAACATTAAGTGATTAATCACATTAACATTTAATATAATACAAAAATAGTTCAGGCTAATGGGAAAGAGAAAAATGAGGGAGACAGAGTGCATTGTAGATAAGATGATCACAGAAGTTCTTCCCAAGAAAAAGATTGAACACACATCTAAATGAGAAATCAAATGAAATCTGGAGTATGATTACACCAGGCAGAGGACACAAGATATTCAAAGGCCCTGGACTGGCAATAAGCTTGTCACATTCAAGGAAAGGAATAATACCAGTAGGGTTCTAGTACAGAGAGTAAGTAGGAGAATGGTAGAAGCGTATGTAAAAGAAGTAGCCAGGATCCAGGTAATTTTGATTCTTGTGTCAGAGTATGGATTAGGGATTTTATTCTCTCTATGATAAAATGCACATACAAAATTTAGCATAATGTAATTGATGTTGTTAAAAATCACTCTGACGACTATGTGGATAAAGGACTACAAGAGAACAAGAGTAGAAGAATATTGGCTAGAAGAATATTACGGCTGTTGAAGCAATGTATTATGAGACTTGAACTAGGTCATAGAGAGGTCATAAGTGGCCCAGTTTTAGTTATATTTTGAGAACTCACAAGACTAGTTGATGAAATTAGATGTGGGCCATGAAAGAGAAAAGAAGCAAGTTTGACTCCAAGGCTGTTGGCCTGGACTTTGGGGAAGTGGATGGATGATTTTTTTTTACTAACTATGCAATAAATTTTCACAGACTTAGTGGCTTAAAACAACACCCATGCATTACCTCCGTTTCTGTGGAGGACTCCAGGTATGGGTCAGTTGGGTACTTTGCTTAGGGCCTCACCAGCCTCAAATTTAGATGGCAGCCAGAGCAGCAATATCATCTGAGGTTTGGAGAACACTTCTAACCTCACTAGTTCTTGGCTGAATTCAGCTGCTCGTGGTTGTCAGGCTAAGATCCCCAGATTTTTGCTGGTCGATGGTTAGGTACTACTCTTGGCTTCTAGAGTCCCCTTGAGTCTTTCTCATGTAGCCTTCTCTACAACATGGTATTTTGCTCCTTCAAGGCCAGCAGAAGAATCCTAGCTGATAGTTCTTGTCTCTTACAGTTCACCAAATGGGATCAGACCCACTTAGAGTAATATTCCTTTTGATTAGCTCAAAGTTAACTGACTAGATATTTCAATTATATAATGGTCAATTTTTCCATATAATCACATAGGAGTAATATCCCATAATACTCACAGATCATCAAGTGGAAAAAATTATATAAGAATCACACACACACACACACACACACACACACACACACACACAAGGAGATAAGTATTTTTCTTGAGGGTCATCTTAAAATTCTGCCTACCACAGTAGATAACTTCAGGCTTAGCATTTTTATGAGGACAGGCTTGCATTCTTTCTTAGCTTTATTGAATTTCATATATATATGAGATACCTAAGTATAAAGTAAGCAGCTGAGTAAAGTGTATGCATTTGGAACTCAGTCAGATATTGTGCCTAGAAATAGTGCATTAGTAATCATCTGGATATAAATGGACTGGGTGAGATCATTTAGATAGTGTATGTTGATACAGTTATTCAAATGTTTAGAGGTTGGGACCGAGAAAGGAAATTGCATGATGCATCAGGGAGGAAAACAACTCCGGAAGCAAAGTTCTTGTCTTGCCAAGGGAAACAACAGCAATAACAACATAACAAAATGACAAAATCCAGTGAAGTAAAGGGCTTGCCAATAAAATGACCATAGTTTATCTGCAGTAAGGAGAAAGTCAGAAGCTCTGGATAGATATGTAAGCAGGAATTAATGGTGGGAAAGGGCATTAGCTCCCTTGATTGCTTCTGTTTCTCAGGGAAATAAGAATATGAGGATGAATACGGGAAGACACAAAAAAGGTTTAAGCAGAAACAAAGTCAACTATTTTTTTGTGAGTGGGAGATTGAATTGACAAGCTAAATTACAGAGAACCCAGCTGAGACTTGTGGCATTGATAAGAATCTCTGTATTTTCTTCTCTCTAATCAAATCCATCTTTTCATGGAATAACTCATTGTACTTATAGTGAGTAAAAAAATAAACTTCTCTTTTGTTAACACAAGGAAATGAATGTTACAACTAGTGTTACTAGTGTTACCTTAATTAAGACAGAGTAGATGCAGATGAAAGAAGATGTTAAAGTGAAGTACTTGGGAGCATGTCAATACAAGTTTTAGGCTTCTTAGAATGTAAGACATACAAGTGAAATATTTGATAATTTATTTTTTTTTAAATTCTTTGAACTCTTATCCAAATGAAGAAGAGAAAAAAAAAAATCAGTGTGGGGAAGGAAGAAAAATTTTAAAACGGGATTTCTCAGGAGTGCCTGGCTGGCTCAGTTGTTTAAACCTCTGATTCTGGATTTCAGCTCAGGTCATGATCTCAGGGTCATGAGATCAAGCCCGGAGATGGGCTCTGCACTCAGCCTGGAGTCTGCTTAAGATTCTCTCTCTCCCTTTGCTGCCCCCGCCCCCCGCTCATGCTCTATAAATAAATAAATAAATAAAATCTTAAAAAATAAAAACAAATGGGATTTTTCAGAAGAGCAAACTCTGAAAAAACAAGAGTTCAAACAACTTTAACTTTAGATATAGTTATTGTCAGTATTACCACTGCCACCCACAAAGTAAAATTAAAGGGTACCTGCCCTTTCACCTCAAACATAGTGATACTGGACTTCAACTGAACTACTCTGATCTTATTGTGTGTTCCTTTCAACTGAGGAAAAACTGTAGATTGGAACCTCAGTCCTGGCTAAAGACTCTGGACGGCAGCAGAGATGGAATTGCAAGGTACTTTAGAAATACCTAACTGTAAGCAACTGCTACTTTGGAATTAGTTTCCATTTCCAGAATTTGTTGGGGCAAAGAATGCACAATTATTTCTCATGGATAAGATGGCAGTTATATCAGATAGAAATAGATGGCAAGATGATCATCTTAGATCATGCCCAATATTATCAACCTAGCATAAAAATAGAAAGGAATCTGGAGGTTTACCTCTGCTCTGACATCTTGCAGAAGGAGATGAAACTGATAGACAATGTTGAGGGTTTATGTGGAGCCAATAAAAAAGTTCTCCTGAAGAGATAGAGTCAAATTTAAATATCTGCCAAACTGAGAGAGGTGAGGACAATTTATGACACTGCTAATTCAATTTTTTAAAACAATCTTATTTCCCTTATTCCTATTCCTTTACTAAGTCTCAACTAAGGAGAGAACAAAAAGATGAATTAACCGCTTCACTGAGGAAGGGACAAGAAAAGAAAGAAGGACCATGCCCATATCCTCCTCTCCAAATTGACTTATCAATACAACGATAGAGACATACTGCTAAATCGAGCTTGCAAATTTTATTATTGTCAGGGATAACTTACTAGGATTCTTGAATTGAGCTGGTATTGTGACCTAAAATAACCACAGGCCTGTCTGGACATTCAAGTTCCTAAAACAACTAAAAATTCATGGAGCCGGCCCACATTTGCATTTAAGATGAAAGAAGAATCTTAAAGGGTCAGTGCAAGACAAAAACCAAAGTTGCTTTTTGATCATATCCCATAACTTGTGATAACATCTAAAAAAGGAGTAATTTCAGTAATAGAAATTTCAGTCAATAATCTGCTTATGGGTAGAAATGAAAACTGAAGGAGAATGAAGGTCACTGGAAAACTGTAGAGCCAGTAAAGTTATTTAAAAAGGAATTGCAACACTAACAGAAAGGAGATGAAAAGATAAGAAGTGAAATAATGATCATGGAGTGGGCTAACTTGAAATCAAGTTTCTGTCAGTGAGAGTCTAGGACATGATACTGTTTGGAAAGCCAAGACGTAGCAGAAGAAATGATCTTGGTGTGAGGATGCTGAGAAACTTAGAGACCTGGCTGCTGGATTGATTACCTGCATATATGTTAACAAAGGCTGGTTACACGAATAGTGTTGCCCCAGGGAACCTGACCCACATGTTCAAATCCTCAGTGACAAGCCGAGTTAGAAAGATGAGTGACAAATAAAGGTAGACAAAGATATCATGTGGCCACTTGCTTTTGAAAAGCTAATTCTGGGGCGCCTGGGTGGCTCAATCGTTAAGCATCTGCCTTCAGCCCCGGGCGTGATCCCAGGGTCCTGGGATTGAGCCCCACATCAGGGTCCTCTGCTGGGAGCCTGCTTCTTCCTCTCCCACTGCCCCTGCTTGTGTTCCCTCTCTCGCTGGCTGTCTTTCTCTCTCTGTCAAATAAATAAATAAAATCTTTAAAAAAAACAAAGGAAAGGAAAAACTAATTCTAACTTTGGGCTCCTCAATTTTTATTTTATTGTAGAATTTATCTAATAAATCCTGTATTCATTTCATAGGACTGCCATAACAAAGTCACTTAATGAGTCACTTCAAACAACAGAAAATTATTTTCCCTTAGTCCCAGAGTCTAGCAATCCAAAACTAAGATATTGGCAGAGCCATCCCCCTTCAGAAGCCTCAAGAAGAGGATCATTTCTTCTTCCAGCTTCCAGGTTCTTTAACTTGTGGCAGTGTTAACTCCAGTCTCTGCCTCCATCTTCACTTGACATCTTCCCTGTGTGCTCTTCCCAAATTCCCATCTTTTTGTCAGGATATCAGTCATAATTGAATAAAGGCCCATCTTTATTGACCTCATCTTAACTTGATTACATCTGTAAAGACTCTACTATTTCCAAATTAGGTCACATTCTCAGATATGGAAATTAGGGCTTCTACCTATCTTTGTGGGGAATATAATTCAGCCCTTAACAAACACCCTGTACATTATCATTATTTTTTTTAAATCAGCATCCAAGTTTAATTGTATGCAGAGTGGGTTACCCCTTGACTATGCTGAATGTAATAGCAGAGAATGCATCTGCTTTGTTTCCCAGATCATTTCGTTGAGAAGTCTAATAAGAATTTCTTTGTTCAATTTTGTTGTTTTATTTGCTATTATTTGTCAGAAATCTCTATTTCCTCAAGTCAGAATACTATAAAAATCCATTGGCCTCTATGAGAAAATATGAAGTATCTCTCAATATATAGGAGACAGTGTTTCAGCTGTTTCCAAAAACCTCCTAGTTTTATTTTTCCTCCTCTTGTTGTATAAATATATTAAATTTAATAAAACGGTATTAAAAAAGAAAAAACACAATAAAACAAATCCAATGTTTATCATTCAGGAACAAAATTATATGAACACCAAAGCTGGGTAATGTCTTAGAAAATATTTGGTTGTTACAATTTAATAAAAGAGATATAAATATGTCAGTACAAACTGTAAGTGTCCCATACAATAATATGTCATAAGAAAATGAAACCAAATCTGTCTTCATTTTCATCATATCAACTATGAAATAAAATTCTGCTTACGTAGTATGCACAACACCTGCTTAGTTTCTTCAGTGTGTGGCATATTATACCACAGCAGTACCAGGAGTCGGATTTTAAATGGAGACTCACATTTATTAGTATGTAATTAGAGATAAGCATGCAGCCATAAAATCTTAACTCATTCCAGTACTAGATAAATAGGGTTCAAATAGGTAATCTATTTATAAATATAATTTGAACTTAGAAAGCTGAAAATTGCCCTATCCTCTGGCTTTGGTGATATGATCCAAGATTTGATACTCTGCCATTCTGTACTGACATTTAGACAACTGGATTCCAATACATGGAATGACAATACTATTTTTTGCCTGTTCTTTCAATTTGAGATATGATCATTCTGCTGAACTTTACATTGTGATTCAAGTTAAAACCTTTCATCTACTCTTATTATAGAAAAAAGCTTGATGGCTTAATGGATAAAGGTTCTGACCTTTTCAAGTCTGCATTTTAAGCCCTAACCTCTAGTGAAGAGTAATCCACATCTCAAACACAAATACACAGTTCCATTCAGTTAGCTTAGTGGTTAGAGACATTCCAGGAATAGTGCAGACCTATGTTTTCCAGATATTCACCTGTACATTTTTATTCCTCAGTCTGAAAGAGGACCAACTAAACAATGAAACCACACAGACTTCTGTTAAGTTGGAAAACTTCTCCATTGGGAAAAAATGTGTTTTTCACAGGACTAAAGTCATCATTTCAGCTATTCAAAATAACCCCAGCACAATTTTAATAAGATATAATATTTTTTAAGTAACTTAGTATATAAACTAGCATTTTTAGTTGTAATGATATGTCAATATTATATAGTTAAGCATTTAAACCATTAGAAGCAAAACTGTAAAGTAAGAATTCTCTGGACTCTATCTACTCTGGCCTCTTCCCATGACCAATTCTACTATATTCAAATACCAAAACTCTAAAACTGAAATCTATACATCTGAGGTATTCTTAAACTGAAGATGCACAAATATCTCACTTCTTAGTTGCAGAGATCACACCTGGATGGCACTCCTGAACACATTATATCTAAACCAAATCTACTACTTTTCTCTGATTCTCCTTTTCCCTCTATTTCATATGCCAGTGTGGTCAAAAATACAAGCCAGGAATTTGATGTTCATTTTCACCTCATGCCCTTACATGGTCATCTCACAGGGGACCAAACTTTTCTGTTTTTCTTTAATTAAAGCCTTATTTTATAGAGCAGTTTTAGGTTCACAGGGGAATACACAGAGATTTCCCACATACTCTCAGTTCCTAAACATGCATGGTCTCCCCCATCATTGTACTCTACCACAGCAGTACATTTGTTACAATTGATGAGCCTACATGAAACAATATAATCGCCTAAAGTCCATAGTTTACATTACAGTTCACTCTTTTTCTATATTCTCTGGGTTTAGACATACATGTATCATATGTATCTATCATTACAGTATCATACAGACTATTTTTACTGTCCTAAAAATTCTACGTGCTCCATCTATTCATCCCATTACTTACCCCACAACACACACCTCAACCACCTGGCAAATCCTAATCTTTTTACTAACTGTATAATTTTGCCTTTTCCAGAATGTCACAGAGTTGGAATCATACAATATGTAGGTCTTCCAGATTGGCTTCTTTCACTTAGTAATATGCATTTAAAATCCCTCTATGTCTTTTCATGGCTTGATAGCTCATTGCTTTTTAGTACTGAATAATATCACGCAGTCTGATGTACCATAGTATATTTATTCATTCATCGACAGGAGGACATCTTGGTTGCTTTCAAGATTTGGTGATAATGAATAAAGCTCCTATAAATGTTCATGTGCAGGTTTTGGGGTAGACGTAAGTTTTCAACTCCTTTGACTAAATACCAAGGAGTGTAATTGCTAGATCACATGGTAAGAGTATGTTTTGTTTTCTAAGAAACCATTAAATTGCCTTCCAAAACACTAAATTTGTAAGAAACCACTACATTGTACCATTTTACATTCCCACTAGCAATGAATGAGAGTTCCTGTGGTTCCACATCCTCTCCAGTTTTTGGTGTTGCCAGTGTTCTGGATTGTAGGCATTCTAATAGGTGAGTAGTGTTACCTTGTTTTAATCTACATTTCCCCAAGACAGGATATGGAACTTCTTTTCATATGCTTATTTGCCATCCTTGTAACTTGGTGAAGTGTCTGTTAAGGTCTTTGGCCCACTTTTCAATTGGGTTGTTTTTGTTCTTATTGTTGAGTTTTAAGAACTCTTTGTATATTTTAGATAATGGTCAGGTGTGCCTTTTGCAAATATTTTCTCTATCTGTGGCTTGTTTTTGCATTCTCTTCACACTGTTCTTTGCAAGCAGAAATTTTTAATTTTAATGAAGTCCAGCTTATCGCATGATTTCTTTCATGAATCATGACTTTGGTGTTGCATCTAAAAACACATCACCACACCCAAGGTCATCTAGGTTTTTTCCTATCCTATCTTCCAGGAGTTTTACAGTTTTGCAATTTATATTTAGATTTGTGATCCATCTTGAAATCATTTTTGTGAATGGTGTAAGGTAAGGTCTGTGCTTCGATATATTTGCATGTGGATTTCTAGTTGTTCCAGCACTATTTGCTAAAAAGACTATCTTTTCTCTATTGTATTGCCTTTGTTCCTTTGTTAAAGAACAATTGACGATATATATGTGGGTCTATTTCCGGCCTCTCTATTCTGTTCCATTGATCTATTTGTCTGTTTTATCAATACCACATTGTCTTGATTATGGTAGCCGATAGTAATTCTTGAAGTTGGGTAATGTCAGTCTTTCAACTTTGTTCTCCTTTAACATTCTGTTGACTATTCTGGATCTTTTGCCTCTCTACATAAACTATAGAATCAGTTTGCCAATATCTACAAAATAACCTGCTGGGGATTTGATTGCTTCCCTAGGTCTCATTAGTTCATCTTCTGGCTGTGGAAGGGTGAGTATTAGTATCACTCACAAGACATTTCACATCACCCTCAATGCTTTCTTCTTTGGACAAATGATTCTCCTAACTACTGTAGTGCAAGAATGGACAGAAGTAGGATAAGACCCAATCAGTTTAATATTTCCAGTGCAATTTCTCAACCAATCACCCACATGCTGGCTCCTACCTACTTCTAGTTTCCATTATATGGATTTTGGGTCATCACAGAACCATTCTAGTCTTTGGTGGGAATTCCTCTTCTACAATTTTCTTTTCTATGTTAATCTTTCTTTCATGAAACGTTTCTCCAGATATTTTGCTTCTGATGTACTTTTTTTTTGCAAAGTTTTGATGTATTATTTTTTCTTTCTTCCTTCTTCCTCTTTCTTCATTTAAAAAAATGTTTTCTATCATTTCTAGTTATTTAGAAAATTAGGGGAAATTAGTTCATGTGCTTAGTTTGCCAATTTAAGTCGATCTTTCCAACACTTTTTATTGTTATTAAAAAAAATTGTGGCCAAATTTCAGAAGCACAACTTTTAAAAATAATTTTGTAACAAAATACCCTCAGGATCTCCATGGTCAACATTCAATAACTTACATAGTGGTTCATTCCACCATTGTATAGACAGGCAGAAATATATTTCTATTCTCAAACTATTGATATCTTCTCTATTGAATTTTTCACCTAACATCATATTTCTGGCAATGCTCGTCTCACCAAATCTCCCTTCCTTTTTGTTGCTGCTCTTGTTTCTCTGCCTCTCATTACTCAGTTACAGAAAACAGCTCCTTTCCATTGATTTCCTGAACAATACAAACACAAGACAATTTTGTGTAAAAGATCATTATGAAGATGTAGAGATGATAGAGGCTCTTATGCCATATGGAGCAGAGCTAAAATAATAATATTAAATATTATTACTCTCTGTATTTACAAATTGTTTCTGTCTGCATAAAGCATTGCTTACTGGTTGACTTACTTCTCTGTGCTTTCCCTACTTCATGTCCCACCCTCACCTTACCTGACAGCCTGCTACTAAGGTCCCTTTCTTAGATTAACTACTTACTTTTTTCAATTTAAAAAACAAATTCTTACTATAAGTCATTTGTGGACAAAGGAAGTGAGCTTTCATTACTAGAGCTAATATTTAAATATTTAAATGGATAATTATTTTTTATCTTTCTTGGCTCAACTAGATTTTCCCCTTTGCTCCTTAAGATGTATTAAGTATAACAGGGCACCTATGATAATATCTGTGAAGAAAATTGTCACTTTCTCTTGAGTTCTGGCTCTGACCCTGAACCTTTGGAGAAATGTTGAATATAAGGCACATAAGTCACATGGAGAAGAAAGCTATGAATGAATAATTTTGTGGTGAAGGCAAAATCTGAGGGAGAAACTGAGCAGTCCTTCCAAAAGTACACACCTTACTCTGAAAGGGAAGACAAAAACAAAATCTCAAGAACTAGCAAGAGGTATCACAGAGGGGCAAAAATATACCAGCAGAGTTGAAAGTCAATCTCCTTAGAAAGAAAAATTTGAGAATAAAAGATCAAACATTCATAGAACCTTCAGAGGTTTGTAACATCCATGCAAAAAGCTAAAGTAAAGAAGAAAATCATCCACATGAATACATTTCATACAACTATATATACAACTATACATAAAATTTATTGACTCAAGGGGTCAGAATGCAGTAAAAATGATCCACATTTCTGGATTCCTTTCTGCTGAGATATTCCCATAAGGTATCTGTGCATTAGTAAATAATGCCCATATTTCTCATATTTCTCTAGTCATAGAAACTGATCACTAATGATACTAATGCTTATATGATCTAATAATTTTTGAAACTATGTAAATATTAATGTATATCTGCCATTTTAAGAAAGACAAAGAGAAAATTCATGTCCTAAAGTTATATACTATACTCTGTTCTTGATAGGAGCTGGTTACTCTCACTTTTTGAAGATGTAGTTTTCTATGATTCTAGAAGTCACTCTTTTCCTCTGTCATGAAAAATCCACTAAATTTTTCATCTCATATCACAGTCTTAAAATTGGTATCTCCACTTAATTAATTAATTAATTTTGTTTAAAGATTTTTAAAAAGACTTTATTTATTTAGAGAAAGAGAGAGAGAGAGAGCATGAGCAGGGGGAAGGGCACAGGGAAAGGGAGAAAGAATCTCAAACAAGCTCCACACTAGGGGCAGAGCCCCTTGAGGGGCTCAATCTCATTACCCTGAGATCATGAGTTGGACACTTAACCAACTGAGCCACCCAGGCAACCCAGATATCTCCATTTAATTTAGAGTGTATTTACTAAGTAATTTGTGTCCAAAGCCTTCATAACTCTATTGCTTAGACCTTTTAAAAATTTTAAAAACAGAAATGTGTATGTTTAAGGTGCACAATAATGATTTAATATACATGTATGTAGTGAAATGATTACTATAGTCAAGCTAATTAATATATATCCTCACATAGTTATCATTTTTTTTGTGATAAGAGCATCTGAAATGTACTCTCTTAGCAAATTTTTGGTATTCAATATGGTTTTATTAACTATAGTCATCATTCTGTACATTAGATCTCTAGTATTCATCCTTATTCATCCTATGTAACTGCAACTTTGTACCCTCTGACCAACATCTCCTATAAATTGTTCAGGATTTTTAAGAAAAGTTTTACATTTAGAAGGTAAATTCTTTGTTTTGGTTTCCCACTTAGATCTGTATATTAATGACAGAGGAATTGTATATTATTTCAAAATTTAGACAGGCAGAACAAAATCAGAAATGCATTCTGATTCCACTTTCCCCAGGAACATAGAGTAAGTAGAAAATAGTAGTAATGGCTTATTTCAGGGAAGGTATTTTTGGTCTTCCCCTCTGAATCATACCCTTGCTCTCTGGAATCATTAGAGGATGGAAACTGGTCACTAATCTCCTAAAATTCAAATATCCTAAAAGTAAGATATCAGCAACCTAAAAATACTTTTGAAGTATAGCTCTGTGACAGAAATTATGCCATTAAATTATATAAAATTATCTGTAAAGATGAACTGTGGGAGGTGACACTTTCTCATTATGTTACAATTTCAACATAAGAGCCAGTGCCTTTCCTTTTGGGAGGGAGGATAAGAAAGGCCTAATACTGTGCATTGTTAGTACTCCATTTTTCAGACAATCAGTGGGTCAAATTCAGCCTCTGGCTGTTGGGAGTTCTCCCTCATACACACAAGGGTGCCGAATCTGTTTCGACTCATCAACTTGGTCCTAGATATAGAAAGCTCTATTGCCACTGCACTTGAATGGCTCTGCCCAGACCCTCCATTTCTACATCTACAGTTCGAATGGATCTTCTGCCTCTTGCCTGTTTTTGTTGTTACTGTCATTTGGACATTAATAAGATATCAGAATTTTTATAAGCCACTGACTAAATCATTAAAATATCTAATAAATAAAAACTAATACCTAATTTTTTAATGGTTTTTAAGATCTCCAAATTTAGAGAAATCATTAGGAATTGAAGAAATATAACATTGCTGAAATTTAGCAATTCTTCAACTTTACTTTTCTACTTTAAGAGTATTGATTCCGGATATTGTGATTAGGAAATTATCCAACTCATCATTGCATTTATAGTACATCTGTGTAATTATTCATTCAGCTCTATTTTCCCTTTTTTTTTAAAGATTATATTTATTTATTTTGAGAGAGAGAGAGAGAGCATGCATGAGTCGGGGGAGGGGCAGGAGAGGGAGAGAAAAACCTAAGGAGACTCCCAGCTCACTGCCAAGCCCAATGCTGAACTCCATCTCATGACCCTGGAATCATGACTTGAGTCAAAGCCAAGAGTCCAACACTCACCTGACTGAGCCACCCAGGCGCCCCTCTATTCTCCTGGCTTTTTAGTAACAAACCAATTCTAAGGAAACCCATGGTTCCAGTGCAGGCACCCATTTCAGTTATAACAGACAGGAAATTAAGGTTTTATACCTCAGAATAAGCTCCTTATCCATCTGAAATATGCTTTGCGGGCTCTCCCTTTAATCCGCACCCATGGCATTTTCTCTCACTTTCTCTCTTGCACAGTTGCTCAGCCTCCATGACTCACAGTGGGTCTTACATTCATTTTGGATGGGAAGAATTGTGAGGAAGAGTTCAGTTATTGTCTAGTTTCAGTGAAACTGACATTGGATTTCTGTTTTTCCTCTCCTTATGGATTATTTATGATCATTAAGTTAGAAGTCTGATTTTGTTATTTTAAAAGTGCCCCTTTTCTGTAAGTTTGAAGTAAAAGGGACTTTGCTCTGGGGATGGAGAGCTTCGTTTATTTCACTTTACAGTAGAACTTCATTTTCTATTTTTCTGAAAGTCTATTATGGAGATATGGAAGAAACTGTAGTTCTTTCTTGTTTTGTGTAAGACCCAAAGCCCATCCAGGATTTCTACTAAACAGATTATTTACCTTTTTAAAGAGGACAATTTTAGGACTTAGAGACAAAACACTACTTTCAATGACTCTTTAAGCAGAGAAATGGAAGATTTCAGCTGGCCCCCAAAATGCTAAAGTATTCATTCTTCATTCACAAAAAAACCATTATTTGTTGCTACTAGGGGTCAGGCTCCAGGATAAGGATGTAGCATCCTTATAATATATAAATATAAAATTAAATGTTATAATCTCTGTCTTTATGGATTTTATATTCTAGTGAAGAGATGAAACACTTAAGTAGATAAATAAATTAAATACCTAGTATGTTGAATGGTGATAAATAGTAAGAAATTAAATAGGGCAAGGGGATAGGGACAGTTGGGAGATAGTGTTAAAGTTATAGATAAAGTAGTTAAGAAAGGCCTTTCAGAAAAGAAGACCTTTAAGGAAATTCTTGAAGGAAGTGAGAAAAGGAACCATGTGGCTTCCTGATGGGACAGCATCGTAGGCAGGGGAAGAGCAGTCATTGCCCGGGCTGCATGTGGGAGTGTCATGGCATGTTCCGGTAACAGGAAGGAAGCCGTGTGGCTGAAGTGGAATGACTCAAGGGGAAAGTAGTAGGTCATAAGGTCACAGTGGGAGAGAAGGGTGGGATCCTTAGGGCCTGGAGGGCTACTGGTTTGGTTTTCACTATGAGTCTGATGCAAAGCCGCCCGAGGATTTTGAGCAGAGGAGAGACACACTGTAAATAATTCAGGTGAGATGATGATGGCAGCAGTGAAGGGGTGGCAACAGATTGCAATCTGTACATATTTGGCAGCGAGAGCTGGCAGGCTTTACTGCGAGATCAGATGTGTAATAGATGATGACTCTGGGTTATGCAGGTTCTAACAGCCCTGAAGCTTGCACAGTGGCCTCTTCCTGTGTTTGGTGACACTGAATTCAGAGTTCCCTTAGGGCCCCACTGAGAAGAGCTGCTACCACCTCTGCAACAGCTTTCTCACGACTGTACATTGACTTGTCCGGTTTCTCAATCATATTTATGCTAATTAATTCCTTGTTGAAATCTCTTACAAATGCTGCTTCACTCATAACTCTTTCTTGTCTTCCATACAGTTATATATTTCTTTTTCCCTCTTGTTTTAAATGAAATTTTCTGTAATTTCATAAGAATTAAGGGGAGAGGAGATAAACACATGTGCTCAGTAAACCATATGTTTCCTATTTCCTTTATTTAAAAAGAAAAAATTCACTGTTGAAAGCAAAGGGTAATAAGTCATTGTCTTAAGCATATGCTTTAGGACTTGAATTCATCTGCCAGTAGCAGAGAAAGCCTGGCAATAGCGACAGCTTCAATAAAAAGGTGGTCTGTTTTTCTCTCATGTAAACAAAATCGAATAGTTTTAATCCACAGCCGGGATCGTTAACCTGTAATCAGCAGGGTCAGGCTCCTTTTCTGCTTTGTCATTTTCAGTAAGGGACACTCACTGTAATGATCATCTCATTGTCTAAAATAGATGCTGGGGCTTCATACATAAAGCCCACATTCCAGGCACAAGATACCAACAAGTGGAACAGGCACTGAGGGGTCTATGCTAGCTGTCCCTCTTTTAAGAGCCACCAAAATTAAATTATTGTTATTTTTATTAAACAATAAAGGGATAATAGACGTTAGTGAAGAAGTATCTTTGCTAACACCAATCGTTAGGCTCTACTCTTCATTCATGAATTGACAGCAAATTCCTACTAGATATTTTTGCAAAGAAGCATTTTAAAAATGTATTTTTGAACTCTGAAAATGACTTAAAATATCAGCTTCCATCCACAAAATGACAAAAAAAAAGGAATTATCTATTGAGATCTCCTGAAATTTCTCACAAAAATGTAATTGCCTGGAAATTGGACAAAATTGACAAAGAAAGTATTTCATGGTGATTAGGAATAAGAGCTCTGGCACCAGATGCCTGAATTTGTATCTAACCTGCACTACAGTTCAGTTAGATGGTGGTCAAGTTATTTAACCTAAAGTATCTCAGTTTCCTCATGTATCAAGTGGATATAATATTAATCATATCTACCTCACATATAAGAACTACAAAGTAAATGATGTAAAGCACTCAGAATGGTTCCTGGAGCTCACAATCACTTAATAAGTGCTATATAATTTCTATAATTATTTAAATACATCTCTTTGCTTCTGATTCCTCACACATTTGAGCAAAAATTGAAGAGTTCTTTTGAAATGCACGCAGCCATAGCTGATGTGAAGCTGAACTTGAAAACATGTTTACTTCTCCTCAAAGAAATGAAATAGATTATTCAAATCCTAGATACAAACACCACACAAATATAAAAAATAAAACATTCTTATCTCCAAACAGCAAAGAACCCTGATGGTTAAGGCATGACAACATTTCCTATATAATTAGAGTTCAGAAGAACACGCCATACCTCTGTGTACATCCTCTCTATGAGGCGAAGTTTGACATGAAAGGTATCATTTTAAAGTTGCCCTTTTCCTCCAGTAAAATCATTTAATATTTTTGCTCATGGCTATCCAGTGAAGAAAGTATTTGTTTATTTAGATAAAATATTCTTCATCCTCTATCAGAAAAAAATGGATATACTTGGAAATAGGTAAAGATATCTGCTTTCCCCAGGGAATTATTCATATGCATATATAAAACTGGGCAGTGTCTTGTTTGTTACATATTTTCCACTTTTCTTATTTCTATTATATTTTCATTTCCCTGTTGTTTTCCCTCTGCTTTCCTTGGCTTTTTTTTTTCCTCTCTTTCTCTTTCTTTTGCTCTCATTCTCATGCTCTCTCTCTCTCTGTAATTATTAGGATTATTTATTAAATTATTTATTTGAGGGGCACCTGGGTGGCACGGTGGTTAAGCGTCTGCCGCCCAGGGCGTGATCCCGGCATTATGGGATCGAGCCCCACATCAGGCTCCTCCGCTATGAGCCTGCTTCTTCCTCTCCCACTCCCCCTGCTTGTGTTCCCTCTCTCGCTGGCTGTCTCTATCTCTGTTGAATAAATAAATAAAATCTTTAAAATAAAAAAAAAATAAAATAAAATTTTATTTGAGTTTCTTGACAGATGCAGTATGGACATTTGAGGTCAGATAACGCTTTGCCCTGCAGGTTATCTTATGCATTTTAGGGTGTTTAGCAGCATCCCTGACATCTACTCACTAGATCCCAGTAGCATCCATATTGCCCAAACTGTGACAATCAAAACTGACTCCAGAAATTGCCAAATATCCCTTTTCGGGAAAAAAATCACCCCCAGTTGTGAACTGTTAATTTATATAAATTTCCATTTGTCTTCTTATATATTTCTTGATTTATTCAGCTTTTGTCCCACTTCATTTCGTGTTCTTTCCTGAACTTCAGTTCGTAGAGCTTGCTATACAAGGAGTGTGATGTACCAGGATGATAGGGAACTGACCCTCAGGAGATCTAGATTTAGTTTTCTATACCTAATTCTGGCAGTGTGACCTGGAACAATCTACACATCCAGTTTATCCTTGAGTTTCTTCAACCATAAAATGGAGAGGTTGGACTAGATGATGTGGAACGCTTAAAAAGACTTAAAATGTTAAGGTGAGCTAAATTTTGGAATGAAAATATAGGATCATTCTCTTGCTACATTATTTTGCTTTTTCAATAGGATAAGATGTAGTCACTATTTTTGAAAACTTAGCTAATTTAAAGTGAAACAGAAGAATTCTCCAAAACTGTTTTACAAGGTTAAAAAATGACAGCAAAATATTCAAAATTATCTGTAAGACTTTTTTGAAATACAGATTATGCCAACTACACTTAATGTTAACTTCACGCAAAATATATATTGTGAACAAAATTTTAACCCGTGATAACAGCTCATATATACAATTAATACATGGAACCATACTCATATTGGCAAATAAGGGACTATATTAATTTGTTTTTCTTTTGCTGAGTGTCTAATAAGCACTTTAAGACCATTGGTCTAAAGTGCTTGTTAAAAAGATGATAAGGAAAAAAGTAGAACAAGTAAGTGGAGTCCAAGCATGGAATAGTAAGCAAGGTGAGCCACTAAAATCTTTGTTTGTTCGTTTGTTTGTTTTGAGCATCAACATGGCATGCTTAGAGAAAGAATTTGGGAGTCATATTCAGTATGAATTTGTCCAGGGACATCCAGTTGGGAAAAATTCCATTTATCTTGGTTGCAAAGGTACCAAATACCTTTGCTTTGTATTATGGTATTTTGTATGCTTGTCATGATAAATAATCAATGTGCCCTTGAAGTCCTCCTCTTGGTATTTCCCTCCATATCTTAGGAAACAGAAGATAAAAAATAATTGACAGATGAGCAAATGGTCAAATGATCACAATAATCTAGGGATTTTAAATGAAATCAACTTGATCCTGAGATATGCTAGGAGTCAGTCTGGCAAAATTTGGTTCCAACACTTTAACATTGATCACTTATCTCTTCATCTAAGAAAATGAAGATAACAATAACAATAATAATAGTTTCATCATGGAGATGTCATTCATCCAATGCCATCGCATATGTAAAACAAATAGAATGGTATCTATTAGGAACAATGAGGAAAACAAAAAATAACTGCTTAATCATAGATGTGTCTTATTGATTCAATGATATTACATATGCAAAACAACTAGAATAGTTATTTATCAAAATGCATACTCAATTTATCCTATTCCCTTCCCTGTACATGGACCTCTAGAAACCACCTATCAGTCTCTGTGAGTTAATCTAACATATAAATGTCTTTATGAATTTTCTTTATTTATGTGAGTGTAACAGAAACACATAAAAGCAGAGTAAAGTGTAATTTATTTTCCAAAAAGACTCACTGGGTGATGAGGAAGAATATTATACCTGATTTGAGTGTCAGTCAAATTCTAGAATAGTGATCAAAACTCAAGGGAAATATTCTAAACTATAATCTCTGCTTTGGGGCAAAGAAGATGTATCCTTGAGAAAAGCAGTATGCACTACTATTCAAAATATCAAATTCCTTCAGGGCACCAAAAAACTTGACAGCTTATAATGGTGGCTCCAAACCACAGGCCATAGAATCACTTAGTTACTAATGCATATATAATTTAAAGGGAAAAACAACAGCACATGGTATATAAATGATAAAAGAGCTTCAGTTTGAATAGGAAAATATTCAACCCTTTGGATAAGCTGCTATTTCATTTACTTGAGCTTAAAATTATGCAGAATCTCAGAAGTGAGACAAATGTATCTATATTAAAATGGGGTGATTTGGCAAATGTACTGCGCTCCTAAGTTATTTTCTCCTGAAATGTATGTACATTCATTTTTTTCTGTCCTAGGCATAATAGGTAAGGTAGATTCTATGTTTAAAAAACAAGTAGAAGGAGGAGAAAAAAGAGGAGGAGGAGGAGGAGGAGGAGGAGAAAATCCAGATTGTATGATTTTCATAACTTAGTTTCCTTGCTTTCTTACATCAGCCAAGATCACTCTCTAGATACAAGCCTGTGTAAATATGTCCCTTTTTTCTTTTCTTTTTTCTTAAGTACCATTATGCTGTGAGCTTAGTTTCTGATTTATAGAGGAACAGTTGGCTCTGACTTGCAATGTTACATAAGGAGTTTGGGAGAGTTTTACACTTTGTTCTTTGACAAAAGATGCACTAAAATTTCTCTAGAAGTGGTTATCTTTTTGCTCATTTGTGCTTTTCTTCTACCAATTTTACAAGAGTTGTTGATGATATGAATCTCACTGTGTTAAGATTAGATAGAAATCTCAGACGATAAAGAGATTTCAATACAAAGGTCAAAGAAAAAAATAAAGCCATTCATTTTTAAAATGCTAAATGAAACACATAGTAAGAAACTTGTATTACCTATATATAAAGCAAAGAGGCCTATTATACCCCTATTTTTTCCTGAAATTACTTCATTGTGGAACATTTGTCTTGGAGGGCTGTTTTTCTGCATTCTTTTTATAAAGTGAAATAAAGCAATGTAGGCTATATAAATAAGAAAATAAATTATTCTGATTATAAACCCTGGAATCTTTTTGATTGAAGCAAAAATATCTGATCAATTTTGTATGGTAATTTTAGCTGATAAGCTTTCAGAGACAACACTGAATTTATTTTCTTGAAATGTAGCTTAGAGTTTGGTATAAAACAATTGGGCCATTCTGGATAGCATTTCATGCTAACCTGTTTGGTTTTAAGTTTGATTTTGAAAAAAAATCAGATTCTAATCAGAAAGGAAAAAAATACATATATAAAAGAAATGTTTAAACATAAGGTGTTTACAACTCCACTTTCAGATAATATTTTAACTCTATTACTCTGTGTTTTAAGGAGTGATATATCCCACAATAAAAGAAATTCATTTTTCAGCGTAAAATATTTTAGTTGACTGACTTAAATTTGAAAGTAGGAAAAGGTGATATTACTAAAATTTAGATTATAAATATGTTTAAAGTTCAATCTAATTATATTTGGTAAATATTAAAGATTGAGTAACTTATTTAACATACTAATTTATTCACAAATATTTATAGAGCAAATACTGTGTTCCAGATACTGTGCTCAGTAGAGAACAAAAAAGACATACCACATGCCCTCATGGACTTATGAGACAATAAACAAAGAAGTACTCAATTTGTTGGGTTATGATAAGGGCCTTAAAGATAAATGAGAGAGGGATATGAGGCATAGGAGTTATGGGTTGATCCTATTTTTGCCCCATCTGGATGATCTAGTTAAGATGACTAGAGTATAATAAGGTGATACTCAAGGAGAAACCTGATAAGTGTGAGGTAATGAGCCATATTTATATTTAGGGTAGAGCATCACAGGTTAGAAGGAATAGCAAGGGTAAAGGCCCTGCATGATGTGTTGGAAGAATAGTAAGGAGCACAGTAGAAAATCATTGAGGGAGAATTTTGTAGGAGAAGATGTTGCAAAGATAATTAGCAGCCATATATGTGAAACTGCAAAGACTGGCTTTTACTCTGAGATATGAGAATGCTTTAGAACGTTTGGGCAGACATATAACCTGATCTGACTCCATAAAAAATCATATCTTTAACTGCAGGGTAGAGAGTACCTGACAGGAACCTGGAGCAGAAAAAGGGAGGCCAGTTGGGAAGCCACTGCAAAAATGCAACTGAGAAACAATGTTTGCATAATCTAGGGTGATAGTAAAAGTGCTCAAAAGTGGTCAGAAGTCTGGCTGGATTTATTGGGAAGACATTATAGAATTTGCTGATGGTTGGAAGGAGGTTCTGAAGGAAAAAACAAAGCATTTAATGATGAATCCATAGTTTTTGTCTTGAGCAACAGGAAGAACGGAGTTGCCAATCACTGAGGTGGAAAAGATTGAAAAGGGAGTAGAGAAAAATGAAGTGGTAATCAGCAGTTAAGTTTTGGCCATTTGAGGCTGGAGATGCCCAGCAGACATAGAAATGAAGACATGAGTACATATTTGAATAACTCACAGAAGAAATCTGTTAGAGGTGGTATCTAAAGGCATGATATTTGAATCTCAAATTAACCTACTATCCTACCTACCATGATCCTGTCGTAATTTAACATTTTGATGTTTTGTATGTCATGGATTTTTTGTATTAATTTTGATATTTGTTAAATGTAGCATTAAAATATCATTCATCCTGTTGACTGAGGTTTTAGGCACCTCCTTAACTTTTGTGCTTGAGGTGACTGTCTCATCAGCTGCGTCTAGTCCTCCTTACTGACTTTGCTATAGACTTCTACAAACCCCTATGCAATTCTTCCTTGGTCCTTGAAGAATTTAGAACCTAATATGTCACTCCCTCTAATATTAATCCTGCCGTAATTCTTAGAGATTTCAACTCATAATGATTTATTTCAGCTCATAAATGCTGTATTCAATAAACTGGCATCTCAATGCCTTGATCTTCTCTCCTCCAACAATCTTATCTTCTACCCTGCCCCTGCTGCACTTCTATTATCATACTGCAGTATGATATATGATTTATCTCTATCTCATTCTCTAGACTTTGTCATTTTTGATAAATACAATCCTATCGCTCTTATCTATGATCTCTATATTTTTAACACCCTCTCTCTAGTACCTTAGCTCCTATGATTCTTTAACTCAATCAATGCTTAAAATATATTCATCCTATCATCTTTTCACCTCCCAACACCACTCTCATATCTCTCATATAACTGTGTCCCTCTTGATCCAGCATGAATTCCTCAAACTTGTTGCTACGTCTGCTGGAAGGGATGCTTGTGTTTTTCTCACTGTCTTCAATCAGATCTTTGCTGATGTAACCTGTTCCATGAAACCTTTCCTTGCCACCTCAAATAAAATTGCAATGCCTCCTTCGCCACACTCCTTACACTTTTCTCAACTTTAATTTTTCATAGAACTTATCTCTCTCTGACATTCTACATGTTTTAGTTACTTATTAGTCTATTAAATGTCTCTTCTATATGCACATAAACTCAAGGAGCGCAAGACTGTGTTTATTTGTAGAACACAACAGGTGTTCAATGTACATTTTTTTGAAATAATAAATGAGCATATGAATGAATGTGATACCCCTAGGGAAGAGAATAAAGGAATAGAGTACAGCAGAAGGAATGAAAGGACAGGAGGGGAGCTGAGAAAGGGGAGGTGAAGAGATTAGGCAATAGATCCCTTTGTTTTTTGTGGGTCATAAAGATGAGGAAACACTGTCAAAGGAAATGAAGGAGGAGCAGTTAATACAATGAGAGAAATAATTCTAGTAGCATTATAGAAGCAAGGGAAAAAACATGGTTCAAGGAGGAACACTGGACCCAATGCTGCTGCTAGGATGCCCCCCCAAAGCATGTAAAGATTAAGAAGGGAGAAAGTATAGGCAATGATTAACTAAAAATATTTGAAGAGTCTTGCTGTGAAGAGAAACAAAGAAAATGGGTCAGAAGCCAAAACAGATGAAGGATTCAAAGAGGATTTTTAACTGTATTTAAATGTTAATAATAAATTAGTGCATGCATAGTTTCCATTGCTCAAACATGTGGCTAAACTCATAACATTTTGAAAAGTGTGCTTTCTTAAAAATTTAAGTCATCCCAATAAATCCTCCCTCTCATCCACACAGCAAGGGTACACTGATAACACTCTGATCTAAAACAAGAAAAGTATGGAATGACCATTTTCACCCATTTGTCTAGCTTCTTATGATTTTTCAGTGATGATTATGGAACTGGAACACTGTATAAACTAACTGTACATTGCCTTACTTAATATACTCAATTGACTTTTTTTATCCTATAGAATCAAATCCAAACTCTTTAATAGGGTACATATAAAATCCTTTAAAAGATACGACCATTAATCAAAGCTTTGATCCAGTGTTAGATTTCCCTGGCTTAAGCTATATGTATATTAATTTTTTAAATAAAATGTCCTCACAGGTACTACATTTTTATTGTTTTTGAATCCTTAGAACATAAAATATTCCTTGGCATATTGTAGGCAACACATAATTGTTTGGTGAAATTAATATATGAATGGATTTACTTATTAATCTATACTAGGGTTTGTAGTAATCCTATATATTCTTTAGAACCCAAATTAAATATACCTACTTTATGACTCTCTTCACTCACAGTATTACAGAAAAGCTCTAGGTTACCAAAGAATGTTGTATTTGCTGGAATGACAATATAGTAAATCAGGAGAAAGTACTGCATGGGCTGAGGGGACGTTTTTCACATAATTGCAGAGAGTTTTTAAGTGCATCTAAGTGTAGCTTTAGAATCATTTAGACTTTGCAAATCCCAGCCCATTAACTTAAAATAGTGATCTTGAACAAATGTCTCAATGGTCCTTCATCTATAAAATGGGCATTATGGTCTATGATCAAAAGGATTTTTCTAAGGACAAAATGAGATACATATTAAATCCATATCCATTGTTATGAACAGGGAAATGAGGTGGTACATTTTAGTTGATCTTTACAGTCTTAGTGTCTACTAGAATATGGGATTCAGAATACATATTTTAAGTAATTTGTTGAATTGCATTGATGTTTGTACTTGCAGAATCATGTGATAGTGTATCAGTGTCTTTAGGCTCATCTCCAAAGAAGTAGAATGTGCACAAAATAGTACAAGAAATGGTTCAAATGTAGAAATAGCAAAATGATGGTAGCCTGTGGTAGCTCTAATAGTAATGGTTGTCTGGGCCTCTGTATTATGAAGCCATTGTGGCCACTTCTGACTTCTTTGTGGAAGAATGTCAGGTCTGGTGTCTTCTGGAACAGCAGAGTGCCATCTTTGGTTAGAGCTTCATGGCACAGCTTTCAGTTGGCTTTCCTTGTTGGAGAACACTGGTGTAAATTTTCTCAAAAGTTTTAACATGAATATTTACAGTCTGGGATTCTAAAATATGTGTATAGAATAGTAAACAGGTGAACTGGAAAGAATGAGAAATAGAGATACAAAGAGTGGATGAACAAAGCATTAAATCCATTTTAAGAAAGATATGGAAACAATTGCTTACAACTTTTAACATCTAATACTGTGACATGCACAAAAGCAATATTTCACATTAATTATTCTCAGATCTAAAGGAAGTAAAATAATTTGGGCTGATTGCCATGAAATGTGACTACTACATTCAGACAGTAAGACTAAAGATTGTAGGCAATAATACTAGAGTTTTAACAAATCTCAAAAAAGACATGTAATTCAGTCAACACTATATTAGTCTCAAACGTCAAAGGGTTCTCCCAGATGCCTAAGAGGTTATTTTGTCAACCATTCAATGTGCTTGGTAGATCAAATTACAACAATGTCTCCAATGGACACCTATTTATTATCAAACATACGTACAGGTCAAGTTCTCCTAAACTTTTCTTCTAAATACAATGGAATGATGAGAATATTAATATAATATAAATTACAATATCTGAGGATAGATTTTCAAATATTTGTATTTTTAACGCTGGGATACAGTCATAGGATTGAGGTATAATTTACAAAATATATTCATATCTTATATGCTCTGGTGCAGTGAGACAAATTCTAGTCTCAGGTTGACAGTTTGCATGATCTATAATAAGTCTTGTGTCTGAAAAATGAGAGGATTTAAGGAGTTATATTAATAGGTTTGTAAAAATCCTACTGGTTCTAAACTTATATTAAGTAGATAATTTTGTTTAGAGAATTTTATATTGAAGCTATAATTTATTTCTGAGCACTGATCAATGTATATATTTTTTAATATCTTCCTATATTTTTTTCTTCTGGAATTAGTCTAAACCTCACTGAATAATTCATTAATTCTAGGCAGCACAGTTGTTGAGAAACTTCCATCAAAATGAAAATGGATATACTCCCTCTTGATTCCACCAGAAATTACAACTCTCTTCCTCTGTAAATATCTACCAATCCCAATAGGTTTGAGACAACCCATTTTGTAAAGTAGAAATGGAAAAAAGTTACCTATAAGGATTTATTTTTTTGGGGGAAAAACATTTTCTATGTTATTATATTTTATAGTATTGTAGATAAACACTATCATTATTACATGTAAATTATCATCAATGGAGTTTATCATATGCTGTGGCCAAAAGTACATCATTACATTTAATATTGGCAGGTAACCTATGTGAGTAGATGTTATTATTACTGAAATTCTAGAGATGAAAGTCATACAGCTGATAGGTTGCAAAGCTGGGATTTAAATCCAGTTTTTTCTTAGGGCGCCTGGGTGGTTCAGTCAGTTAAGCAACTGACTATTCATTTTGTCTCAGGTCATGATCTCAGCGTTGTGGGATAGAGCCCATGTAGAGCACCTGACTCAGCAGGGAGTTTGCTTCTCTCCCTCGGCCCCTCCCCCTGCTCATGCTCTCTCTGTCTAAAATAAATAAATAAATAGTCTTCTAAAAATAAATAAATAAATCCAGTTTTGTCTGACTTCAAACCCAGAACTCTTAACCATTATATCTTTTTTAAGCAGTTTATTTTGAAGTAATTTTAGATTCACAGAAGAGCTGCAAAGAGTAGAGTGCTCCCATATACCCTAGCTGTTTCTAATGTTAACAACTTACATAACCATGATACAATTATCAAAGCTAAGAAGTTAATATTGGTATAATACTATCAACTAAATCAGTGGTAAGTAAACTTTTTCTGTGAACAGCTCCTTGGTCATTGTTTTAGGCTCATAGGCCAAATGATCTTTTCCCCAAGTAATAAACTTTGTCCTTGTAGCTTGAAAGCAGCCTTTACATAAACAAATGGTTGTAGCCATTTGTTTTTTCATCCTAAGTGTACTCTTTCATCCCCATCTCCTATTTCACCCATCCCCCACACCCACCTGCCCCTCTGGCAGCCATCAATTCTCTATAGTTGAGTCTGTTTCTTAGTTTCTCTCTCTCTCTCTCCCTCTCGTTTTTCCTTTGCTCATTTGTTTTGTTTCTTAAATTCTGCATATGAGTGAAATCATATGGTATTTGCCTTTCCCTGATTGACTTAGTTTGCCATTGTACTCTGTAGATCGATCCATGTTGTTGCAAATGGGTATAGCCAGATTCTAATAAAACTTTTACAACAAAGCAGCCGGACTCATCTGGCCCATGGGCCATAGTTTGCAAAGACATGATCTAGAGACTTTATTCAGATTTTCCCTATTTTCCACCAACGTTCTTTTTTTGTTCTAGGATTCAATTCAGGATACCATGTTGCATTTTGGAGACCATGTGTCCTTAGTTTCTTCCCATATATAACTTTTTTTTTTCATTCTCCTTTTAATTCATAACCTTAACATGTCTGAAGAATAATGGCCAGGAATTTTGAAGACTGTCCCTCAATTTGGTGTTTGATGGTTTCTCTTGATTACACTGGAGTTATGAATTTGGGGGAACAATATCACAAAGGTGATTGCCATTCTCCTTGCAGCATATTATAACTTCTTTTTAAAGAAAAATTAAGCCCTTGGGTTTTAGAATTTATTGGATTTTGGCATTACTGATTTCCATTTACTCTAATTTAAGCTCTAGCATTATATAAACTATGAAAAGCCTGGGGATTTTGATGCAAGTATTATTATTTACGCCTTACTGGCAACTCTAAATATTCAGGATCTACCCATATCATGTACTTAGGCGGGGAACATAGTGAATTATTGATATGCTACATTTGCCATTTGTCAAAATTTAACAATAGCCACCAAAAATGTACTATGAAAGAATAACAGGTCTTAGTAAGTTTGGTTTAATTATAAGGTAATTGGTTTAAACATGTTAGAAAACAAAACAAAACAAGATATTTAAGCCTTGCTAATGATTTACCAAAAACAGTTCTAATTAGGCTAAGTTAGTTTCATATTTCCAATGAGTCAATCAAAAAGTTCTTTTGTTCATCTAGCAAGATCATATGCATCTTAATATATGAAAGTAGGAATTTATATTCTTAGTGAGTCCTAAAACTGACCATAAAAATATATTTCTTCAAAAATATTTTATTTAATAATATAGCTTATTTTTTCATGCTAGATACTTATTGAATGATACATTCAAAAAACGTCCCTATATGGACTTTGTAATAGAAGTATCTTTAATTTCTTATACAATCTTTTGAAATAAATTTGTCACCATGGTAGTCTATAAAGGTAAAATATAATGTTTTGTCAAGTCAGTCACAAATTCATTTGCATTCTATACAACTACACACATATACAACTTCTAAACATTTTTATTTCAAACATAATTTACACTTAAAATCTTCTCACCTGAAAATAATAAGTATTTGTTGTTTTTCATGAGTGTCTTCTTATACTCTTGGATACAGTAGTTGGTGCATTAATGTCACCAGAAGTATAAGTAAAATCTTATGGTCTAAAATGTTCACAGATTATTTCAGATACATGCTGGCATATATTAGCTTGCTGATCATATTTTTGTTGATTGATATATATTTATTTTTCCTGGACAAAGTTACCTGAAGTTCATTAAGTCCAAAATTAATAAACATCCTTAACCCCGTATCTGTGTGGTCTCTTGTATTCCCCAAGAAAATGGGGTAACTATCTGCCCATTCTCATAGACTAAAAACTTTCTGAATAGATTTGCTATTTCCTTTACCATACAGTCCATTTTATTCTCCAAATCCAGTCAATTCTGCAACAGAAATTTCCCATAAATATGATCTCAATTTCCACTCCTCATGCCCATATCTCAGTTCTTTTTTTTTTTAAGATTTTATTTATTCATTTGACAGAGAGACAGCCAGCGAGAGAGGGAACACAAGCAGGGGGAGTGGGAGAAGAAGAAGCAGGCTCCCAGCGAAGAAGCCCGATAAGGGNATGGGGCTCGATCCCAGAACATTGGGATCATGCCCTGAGCCAAAGACAGATGCTTAATGACTGTGCCACCCAGGCACCCCCATATTTCAATTCTATACTTCACCTTCTCCTAGACTTTAACTGATCATCCTGACAAGAGGCTCTTGTACCTACACTCCATTCTCCACAGTGTTAGCATACTTATCTTTCTGAGAAATATATCTGATCAGGTCACTCTGCAGGTTAAAAAACTCTTGTATATTCTTTACCTAAGATGAAGGATAAAGCCTAAACTTNAAGCCCGATAAGGGGCTCGATCCCAGAACGCTGGGATCATGCCCTGAGCCAAAGACAGATGCTTAATGACTGTGCCACCCAGGCACCCCCATATTTCAGTTCTATACTTCACCTTCTCCTAGACTTTAACTGATCATCCTGACAAGAGGCTCTTGTACCTATACTCCATTCTCCACAGTGTTAGCATACTTATCTTTCTGAGAAATATATCAGATCAGGTCACTCTGCAGGTTAAAAAACTCTTGTATATTCTTTACCTAAGATGAAGGATAAAGCCTAAACTTCTAGCCATACACATCAACCTTTCCACAATGTGCTTGAAACCTCACTCTATAGAATCAGAATTTATCACTACCCACCCTCGCCTCCTCAACTTGTGCCAGGATAAATTTTAATTTCTTATGAATATTCTTGTTGCTTGATTACTCAGATATCTTGTTCTGTTACACATTTCCTAAAATTATATTTAAGGTGTCTGCAAATATTAAATGTGATTTATATATTTTTAATATTAATATTAATGTATATTATTTAAGCATCTAGTCCAAATGTTAAATTTATATATGTATGATAGTACCTTTAATAATGTAATGGTATAATATATGTGACTGATTTTTAGAAACTGGGTCTATTG
>NC_048232.1:59078339-59082490 GCF_002007445.2 Ailuropoda melanoleuca
ATAAACCAATCCTCCTTCTTATGACTGACAAGGCCTTCTATAGGTCACATCTTGCTTACCCATCCAATCTCATCTGCCTTACTTGTGTCTCCTTTTTACTCCTCCAGCATCCTGTGTTCCAACCCTGTTAGCCTCCACTTTGTTCTTGTACACACCAAGGTCTTTTTGGTCTTAACACCTTTGCATATCTTGTTCGCTCTTCATGGCAAAACTGCTTCCTGATCCTTTCATGATTGTTTACTTCTAGCATTCTAATTAGGGAGGTGAGGTCTTTGTAACTATCCAATCTATCCCATCATAATCTAGTTTATATCTCCTTTTTATTTGTGTCATATCACCAACCAAAATTATTTTCTTCATTTACTTCCTAGTTCATTTTTCTGCTTCAACTAGAATTTTGAGCAAGAATTTTTGGCCTCTTGAAAACTGCATGACAATTAGAAATGTATCTGACTTGTGGCAGGCATTCAAATATTATTTAAATAAATTAGTATCTCCAGACAAGATAGCACACTTTCTCCTCTAGCTTCTTAATTATTACTGTATCCTTTATTTAGATGATCTTTTTTTTTTTTTTAAAGATTTATTTATTTATTCGACAGAGATAGAGACAGCCAGCGAGAGAGGGAACANACTGTATCCTTTATTTAGATGATCTTGATCATGCATTGGATCCAGTCCTTCCCTCCCAACACAATACCCTTTTTTTTTCTTTTAAGTTACCATAAACTATCACCATTGTTCATTTTCCAAACCCAGGTTCCTACCAATCCAGTTCAAATTACTGTCAGTTGAGAATGTAAAGACAAATTATTGATATCAGTTTCTTCAAATTCATTTATCTTTTCACTGAGAGTATCCTNTAGATGATCTTGATCATGCATTGGATCCAGTCCTTCCCTCTCAACACAATACCCTTTTTTTTTCTTTTAAGTTACCATAAACTATCACCATTGTTCATTTTCCAAACCCAGGTTCCTACCAATCCAGTTCAAATTACTGTCAGTTGAGAATGTAAAGACAAATTATTGATATCAGTTTCTTCAAATTCATTTATCTTTTCACTGAGAGTATCCTGCTTGGCTCAACAGGATAAGGTATTAAAAAATAAATTTAAAATGGCAAGATTTTAGAGAAAAACCTTGAATTTAGATTCTTAGGTCTTTGCCACAAATTCAAGACTTTGATATCCAGGACTTCCCCTGGAGAGGAGACTTTCTATTCTTCAGTGTAGTCACTTCTTCAACTATTTATTAAGTGCCAACTACATGCCAGTTCCCATTCCAGGATCTTAGGATATAGAAATGATGAAACAAAGTTCCTGCCCTCATAGAGCTTACATTCTAGTGGGTGAAGATAGCCAATTACCAAATAAAAAAGTACGTATTGTTACATAAAATGGATAGGAGTGGAATAGAGGGGGAAGAGATCTAACTGACAAGGAAAATAGTAAGCTCAATAACTCTGGGTATGCACTTAATATTAGATGTTAAGTGGGGTGCCTGGGTGGCACAGCGGTTAAGCGGCTGCCTTCAGCTCAGGGTGTGATCCCGGCGTTACAGGCTCCTCTGCTACGAGCCTGCTTCTTCCTCTCCCACTCCCCCTGCTTGTGTTCCCTCTCTCGCTGGCTGTCTCTATCTCTGTCAAATAAATAAAAATAAATAAAATCTTTAAAAAAAAAATTAGATGTTGAGAGAAATACTTATCCCCATGGTGGCCAAAGTCCCAGAGGGAATAAGGATGTAATCCATTCTTATATTTGAAGAAAGAACATTGTAGGCAGAGAAAATAGACGGTGGAAAATCCCTGAGGGAAGCAATGCAGTGTCTGGTATGTTTGAAGAAATAGCACGAAGGTCAATGTGGTAGAGCAATGCAGTAAAGGAGAAGTAGTAGCAGATTAAGTCAGAAGGTAAAAACGTGGAAAAGGCTGGTTATGAGAGCATTCTAGACCATTCTAAGGACTTAAGCTTTAAAACTGAATAAAATGGTAAACTAAGGAAGGATTTCAATAGAGCTGTAACATGATCTGACATATTTCAAATAAGTCACCTTGTCTGCCATGTTGAGAATATATTTCCCCTCATTTCAATTAAGAAAAATTCTGAAGGCTAATTTTTTAAAAAATTTCAATCAAAGCATAATTTCTAGTAAATAGACAAATATTTGCTAAAGAGAAGATTTTTTTTCTTAATAAAATAATACATTGTATCTAATTCTTAGGTTGAAACATTTGAAATTTCTGATATTCAAGAGTCTATAATCTTGCAAAAAGAGTCTATAATTTGCAATTTCATATGTTTAAACTGGTAATTATTAAACAATGTTTAAAAAAAAGGAAAGATGCTTTTATGTATATATCTTTCGCTGATTTAATTTTTTGCAAAGTATCCTGCCAATTATTCTTTTTTTACCACAGTTAACCTCCAAATCCATGTATTTCTGCCTATGTAACTATGTAAACATTTAACTCTGTAAATAATATTTTTCAGAACTTAAGTGATCTCACTTTGTTTACTCTTTAGACCTCGGATGGCTACATTTCTAGGATCTGGTGAGAAACATGAATGTAAGTGTCGAATGTAATTTGCAATTGGTAAGACTTTACATAAAGATAATATTTCCCCCATAAAAATTGAAATCACTTCATGAAAACTTCTTTTTCTAGGTTCTGTTTAGTTTACCTTGAACTTTTAAATATCTGGCTTCATTAACACTTGTAAAATGTGGAAAATATACCTTCCTCTCATATTTCAATGGTTAGTCAGAAGAAAAATGAATGATGTTTAAGTTTTAATTATTGGGTAAAAATTGCTAAAATAACTTAGGGAAGATCAAAATCATGATCATGCAACTTCAACCTTTCAGAAGAAAATGGTATATGTGGACATTTTTCATAAACATTCAAATTGTATTCATATGTTCTTTCTTTTAAATCAATTTTTAATTTTATCATGATTACAATCTATTGTGAAATAAATAATGAAGAACAGTGACACATTAGCATTGAATAAGTACTATGGACAATTACAGAAGAGAATTGTAGCCTAGTTTCAACTTAATGAAAGAATGTCCTCCAAAATTATACGTTCCCTCAAAAGAGCTTGGTTAAAAGGTGTTTTATGCTCTTAAATTACCAACTGTACTGGAAAGAATGTTTTACAAAGGAGAATTTTACTCTCACTGAATTAAAATTGCATAGCATGAAGTAAGATCGCTGCACATAAAAAGGACAAAGAGATTCTGCAATATTAACTATGGGTTAGCAATATATAATCCTAAAATATAATATTCTGTGTCGCACATGTCAACAAAATGACTATTAATGGCAAAATGCCACTGGGATTTTTTTATTGCTTCTAATCTAAGCTTTATTTTAATTTTTTTAAATAAAATTAATTAAGTTCCCTGACAAGATGTTTCACGAGGCATGCACCCAAACTAATTAAGCCTGTTTTCTTAGGGATTTATGACTTACGGTTGATTGACTTTGTAACTGAATTACATACTAATCTTCTAGCTTTATAGCCCCTATTATTTTTGGCTGTACAATATTCCTTTTACCAGATAATATCTTTAGGAATGTGTTCACAGAAACTATTGTTACTCCGGAGTACAGACTTAAAATAACCTCATTGTTGGAACAACACCCAACATTATAGCAATAGAAAGGCTTCATGTGAAGAGAAGCCCTATTAGGCCAATGCTACAATACATCCTGGCCACAACCATAATCAGACTTTCAGCCATTCAAAGGCAGGTAATATAGGAGCATATAATCAAGTCACAGAGGAATAATTACAATGAAATGAATGTGTAAGTAGTAATACAAACCTTCTTGGACCTGATATCATGGTTTTAAAGAAGTTGTAATAATCGAGAGGGCCAAAATACCTAGCGTTTCCAGCTATTGAAAATATAAATGTTTTGCACAACATCATCTTGAACCTTTATACACAGAAGCTATAGAAATCCGTTATCCCATGCCAGGGATTTAATAAAAATGCCCTGATTTAAAAAGCGTAAGACCAGGTTTTTCCTTTCTATTTAAATTATAAAAATATACTAAATCTAAGATTACCTGAAATATTATGTTTTAAATTTTGCTCTGCATATTAATTCATTCTAGTGGTTCTCTGCTTATTAAAATTT
>NC_048232.1:59087055-59091187 GCF_002007445.2 Ailuropoda melanoleuca
TATATATATATATATAAAATAAAAAAGAACATAGAGCTAGAGAGTATAAAGCTGAGGGAAATAAGTCAGTTGGAGAAAGAAAAATACCATATGATCTCATATGTGGAATTTAAGAAACAAAACAAATGAGTAAAGAAAAAAAAGGAGAGACGCACACAAACGCATACACACACACAACAAGAAACAGACTCTTAACTATAGAGAACGAACTAGTGGTTAACAGAGCAGAGGTGGGTGGAGGAATGGGTGAAATAGGGGATGGAGATTAAAGAGTACACTTATCATGATGAAATAAAATAACATAAAATGATTTAAAAAATAAATGAGTTAATCTCATAAGATTCCTTAATACAGTGCTTTCAACAGATAGATGAAATGCACAGGTGCCAACCTGTAAGATACAAATTTGGTAAATATTTCACCAGACACATATACACATCAACGAAATTTTATAGGTACAACAAAAGGTAAGTCCTGTCTATTTTGGTTTTTTTTTTCACAGATATATCCACATCTCCTAGAATGGTGCCTAACACATTGTTAAGCATTCATTAAAATGTTCTTGCCTATATGATCAAGTGAATAAATGAATGAATGAATGTATTTATCTTGGGGACTAAGTTCTATCCCTTTTACTTGGCTGCTCTGCAGGAATATCTGTGTCAAATTAAAAATCTATCATGTCCATACTATGTGTGTATATATCAAAAACATTTAAATTTATAAAGTAATATAATATTTTGCCACTTGTTTTTTACACAATATTACATTTTTTGAAATATGTCTGTCTTGATACATGATTCCTAACTTTTATACACAGATAATAATGTATTATACACAGATAATAATATTCCATTACATGAGAAAGCTAAATTTTGTGCATTCTCCTGAATACAGATAGATTATATCTAAATTTTCTGCATTATAGGAAATTATATTATGAACATACTTGTGCATATATCTTCATACATATATGAAAATTACTTTCTAAGAAATATACCATAAAAGTGAAACTTGGATAATAAAGGAGCTCTGTTCTCAGTTTTACTAGGTATTCCTGAAATGACTTTCTACATTGTTATGAAAGTTTCTTTCCATAAGCAATGTGTGTGAGTTTTCACATATCACTACATATTTATCACTACTTGGTAAAACTTTTAATTTTTTGGCAATCTGAGAGGTGTGTATTGGTTTGTTATTACTTCAAATCTACTTTTTTATGACCTAAGTGAAGTTGTTCTGAATCTAAGGGTGAATTTATTTACATTGAGGAAGCTGTGTCAGGATGTTNGGAAGCTGTGTCAGGATGTTATCAACATCTGTTGTTAGTAAGCACTCAGTAACTTAACTGTTGATGGGTGCTGCTGGGGACTTATCAAGACCGTAAAGAAGAGTGCCTATTATGTAATGGACATTTAAACTTTAAATATCAAGAATTTGTGAGGGTTCATCAAGAGTGTTTGGCCTGGTCAAGGCTACTCTTTGCTGATCTAAANGTTATCAACATCTGTTGTTAATAAGCACTCAGTAACTTAACTGTTGATGGGTGCTGCTGGGGGCTTATCAAGACCGTAAAGAAGAGTGCCTATTATGTAATGGACATTTAAACTTTAAATATCAAGAATTTGTGAGGGTTCATCAAGAGTGTTTGGCCTGGTCAAGGCTACTCTTTGCTGATCTAAATAGCTCTCCAAAGATCTTAAAACCCTTGCTCTTGTCACGGCCAGGCTATTGTGGTCAGCAGTGGTATTAAATCATGCAGCAGTCTGGGGAGGAGAAAGGACATCCATTCCTGCCTTGGCAAGGCTACTCCCTATGGGCAGTGGTGCAAACCATGTAATGGTCTCTCGAGTAATAACTTTTACAGCAGTTCAACTTGCCTGCCAACACTGGTGTGTCCCAGCATCAAGAGACCTATGACAGCAGCTGATGCCCAGATTTTAGTTGGAAGCCCTGACTTTACCAAGAAACAACTGATAGAAAAGGACAGCTCAACTAAATTTTGACTTTCTTTCTTTCCTCTCTCCTTTTCCTAGAACAATAGTGTAATCAACCTATCATTGGTGTGGGGTATGTTATTTCTTCACTGGCTTATTAAGATATATCATCCTATATGTTACTGGCTTGTGAAATATTACTATTATAAACTATAATTCCCACAGTAAACCTGCGTGAAATAATTATTGGCAAGGACAAATCTCTGAGCATAATTTGGCCCAAACAAAACAACTGGCATAGTTGGCAGCCCAACCTAAACCAGTTAATAAAATTGGTCAGTGCCTCAGGATATACCATACTCTATGCCAAATTAGAAATACAGGTTGGTAAATTATGCTAAATTTATAATTGACCAAAATCTGCTAAAGCCTGTTACTGGATTGACAAACTTTAAATTTAATATGCTATTTACCATTTATGGCTTCTTACTGAAACTATAAACAGACAGTGAATGGACAAAATTGATAGAGCTATTATAGTTTGGATGCTGATGTTGGTCACAATATTTATCTTAATACTGCTTTACCATATTACAAATGATTTGGAATACTTTATTATGCATCTGTATAATAAAACATGCTTTGGACACTGTTGTGAAAGGCAGGAGGATAATAGCGAATGTGCCTCACTCATTTACATTACCAAAATTATTCAAGAGGGGTTTGGGACTTAGTCTGTGGGCGCCTGGGTGGCACAGTGGTTAAACGTCTGCCTTCAGCTCAGGGCGTGATCCCCGCGTTATGGGTTCGAGCCCCACATCAGGCTCTTCTGCTATGAGCCTGCTTCTTCCTCTCCGAGCACTCCCCCTGCCTGTGTTCCCTCTCTCGCTGGNTGGTTAAACGTCTGCCTTCAGCTCAGGGCGTGATCCCCGCGTTATGGGATCGAGCCCCACATCAGGCTCCTCTGCTATGAGCCTGCTTCTTCCTCTCCGAGCACTCCCCCTGCCTGTGTTCCCTCTCTCGCTGGCTGTCTCTATCTCTGTCGAATAAATAAATAAAATCTTTAAAAAAGAAAAGACTTGGTTTGGACAAAACTTAAAGTTAAGGGAACTCCAGATGTTGGCCTGATCACCTAATCCAGTGAGTTATATTCTATAGTAAAAAAAGCAAATAAGGAGGAAATTCCAGCACTCTTATTAGGAGCAGTCAGCAACATAGAAGCAGATAGACAGAAAGGAAAGGCTATAGCCCTAAAGGTAATCTCCAGAATAGGAAGAAACCCAGACCCTTTTATTCCTAAGAGCACCAATCCACACCCCAAGGACAATGACGATTATTATAACCCTTTGACTCTGGTAACTTTAACCTGCTAGAAGTTAGGCCCATGAGAACAGACAAAAATGCAACCAATCATAATATGGAACCAGTCAGAGTTACTGAACAGAGAGCCTATACTAGACAAGAAATGACAAAAATTAGGATGGAATTCCAACAAACCAATTTGGACACAGAAACCCAATGGCTATTAGATTTATAGTCCAAATGAGGACCTGATCCTCACAGGAGCAGATTGTATAACTTGGATGCATTGCCAATGATGCTAAATTTAATAAACACCTTAGAGTATTTGGAGAAAATTATACTAATATACAAAGATCTTTGGCAGGGAAGCAGCAGCCTAGAGATTAAGGTGGCCTATAAGTAATATATTATCCCTTACAACATCTCCATGGAAAACAGCAGGGGAAACTACTAATTTAATAATTAAATTAGGACCATTGACTATGATTTATGATAGGGGACAGACGCCCTCACTGCTACATGCAGAAACAACAGAATAAATTAAAAAGTCTATCATAAAATCTGTGTCCCTGAAGGACACAACAGCATATTTATGATATTTGCAGGTGCAAGAAACACAGGAAAACTGTTTGACTTGACCAGAACAGCAGAAGAATTGAGTCAAGATAAAAGCTATGGCTTTAACACTAATGTAAATAGACAAAATAGGACTACACCTATGTAAATAGGTCTAATAGAAGCAAACTCATAAGGCCTTCTTGGCCTAGGCGACCTAAATCATTTAGACTACCACCCTTCAATCCAAATTATAAAAAAAGAAACTCAAATAGAAACCCAGAAACTATTTACAGTGATAGAGAAACAGAAAGAAACAATATTTTAGAGGAAATAGA
>NC_048232.1:59091287-59106097 GCF_002007445.2 Ailuropoda melanoleuca
CATAACTGGTCNTTATGACAAATAACCCATTCATGAAACCTCGTCCCATTAATAGATGAGCCACTGACAAAGGAAAGTCCAATGAACTCCTGTAGGGATTTGGCAGACTCCATCCCTGGCCCAAATCAGAGACAACTGCCCTTATGTTATAGTGGCCATTTCAATTAAAAACAAAACAAAACAAAAAAACCTTTCTGGGGCTCCTGGGTGGCTCAGTCCTTAAGTATCTGCCTTCGGCTCAGGTCATGATCCCAGGGTCCTGGCATAGAGCCCCGCATCGGCTCCCTGTTCTGCTGTGAGCCTGCTTCTTCCTCTCCCACTCCCCCTACTTGTGTTCCCTCTCTCACTGGCCATCTCTCTCGGTCAAATAAATAAAATCTTTAAAAAAAATTTGTAAATAAAAAGACTTTATATACTATTATGATATTGAATGTAGGGTCCCAAGTAACGATGATGCAGGGACAACCCAACAAGATAGGAATATCAGAAAACAATATGGTATTGACTGAAGGATTAGGAGGAAAATTAACCCCAGAACCGGGTGTATATCATCAACAATTGATGATAGACCATCAGCAAAGACAAAGCTCCTTATAGGACCCAATTTAGAAAATATACTGGGAATGCATGTAATAGGACAACATGTGAATAATAAAGACATAAACATCCCAAATAATAACTTAACTATAGTAAAATGGACTGCAATTAAACTACCCAACCCATCTAAAATAATAAATATACCCCAATATAATCTTAAGGGAAAGCATAATCAAATTGAGGAAAAAATTCAGGAACTCCTAAAAGAACAAATTATCATGCTTACTGCTTCAACATATAATAACCTAATCTGGACTGTTAAACAGCCAGTTGGATCATATAGATATATAGAAGATCATAGAAATTTAAACAAACATTTCCCAAAAATTGAGGGAGTGCTCTTAGATACAGGCACTATAATAATGTCACCACTGGATTCGGAACTTATTTTACAGTGATAAATTGATTTGACAGGTTCTTTGCTATAACTACCAATTAATGAGAAGAGCTAGCCCTGACTGCATTCACATGGGAAGACAGACAATATTAGTTTACTGTATTACCACAAGGATACCTTAATAGTCTGCTAATACCCTCAACTTTATAACAGAAGATAACCAGACCTTTCTGCTAATACCCTCAACTTTATAACAGAATATAACCAGACCTTTCAGGAGAACTCAACACACACACACACACACACCATCATTTCCCAACGTGATGATATTCTTATTTATTGTAATAACTTGGAAGAACAGGGTAAGGCCAAAATAGAGTTAACTGAACACTCACAGAATGGACAATCAATCCAAGTAAGATTCAAAGACCTCAAACTACAGTCAAATTTCTAGGTATAATTTGGTCCCCTGAAGGTAGAAAAATATGAGACCCAGTCATAAAGAGTATAGATTGCATACTAACTCTTGCCACAAAAGAAGCAGCTCAGAAAGTAATAGGATGTTTGGATATTGGAAGAAGCACATACATATGGGGATAATATTAAGACATATCTACGAAATAACTAGGAAGAGTAGGGAATGGACAGAGACAGAAGAGGCAGCCATTAGTTATCTTAGGAATACGATTACCCTACTCCTGCAGAAATAATGATCAACAATTCACCATCAGAACATTGGAACTGAATTGCTTGCTATGGTATCCCATCCATCATAGCATCAGACTAGGGAAACTGCTTCACAGGAAAAATAATACAGGATTCAGCAAAAGAACAGAGCATAATGAGAAACTTCCACTTACCTTACAATCCAGTTGCCTTTGGGTCAATTGAAAGGTATAATGAGGGCGCCTGGGTGGCAGAGCGGTTAAGCGTCTGCCTTCGGCTCAGGGCGTGATCCCGGCATTCTGGGATCGAGGCCCACATCAGGCTCTTCTGCTATGAGCCTGCTTCTTCCTCTCCCACTCCCCCTGCTTGTGCTCCCTCTCTCACCGGCTGTCTCTATCTCTGTTGAATAAATAAATAAAATCTTTAAAAAAAAAGTAAAAAATGACCACTAATAGCACCCCAAAACAGTAAGTTAAAGAGGAAAGCACTAATTCAAAAACAAAATGACACATATAATCTCAGTGAAATTATAGCATCTACCACTAATAAAACCTACTGGGTGACCAAAGGACAAAACATATTTCAGCAAATTAAAGAAAATAATATGATATCTTTAGAAAATTTTCAAGTATGAAAAACATAATCTTTCACTGTATCAACACTGAATGCAGGCACTAAAAACACAGATGTTTACTCCATATTAATGATAGCCAGCCACCTAGTAGCAGACATTTTTATACAGCATCATTACCGACTGTCTAATATGCAGGCTAGCATGATACAGGACAATCACTTTCAAGGAAATACTGCAAATAATAGACATTAGAGCTATAGATTCCCTTCAGTGACAAGAATAACAACAAGAAATAATTAGAAATTTTAGGGCATTGTCTTGATTTTGTAAGTATGAACCTGCTGTGCATCTTGAACCCTATAAACATTATTAAGTGGGTCAATGTGGGATGCTAGACACACTATTTTGCCTATTGTCCACTACTGGATACCATACTCATTGCAGCTATGGCTACTCCACAGACAGCACCAACAATAGCAGCTGCGTAACCATTCCAAACTGTAATACCACCTTCTGGTCAGGATACAACTTTACCATTTGTGTTATCTTCCACTTCTTCCACAGATCATCATCCTTGTCACCTTATTACAATGAGATCTTACAGGATTACCAGTATCACCAGCACTACCAGCATTACCAAGCCCAACCTTTCCATCCTATCCTTTGCCATCAGTACCATCTATTCACTGGGAAAACTTTGATGAAGGGAGAAACCTTGTATTGTAGGAAGCTGATGAAGCACTGGAAACTTCCATCTCAATCTCCCCCAAATCAACATGAATCCTGAACAATGCCCCTATTATAGTAGACACCAATTCAGAGGATGAAATCATCCTGACCTACTAAACGTCTCTTGGTATTATAACCTAGCAGACATACCAAGTCAACTAGGTACTTTACTTTATTCCTTACTTCTACCTTGGCTTACTGAATTAAGTGCAGCATTAGACGTATGGCAAAGACCTTCTGAAAATAATACCAATTTATTCCTACTTTACTTTGTGTGCTAGCATTTTATTGTAAAAGAGCAGATGCTGAATATGCAGAGTGGGTACTTGCATACCCGCAGCCAAGACCCTTTCCAAATCTTATGGCTGCTTATTTACTAGGCCAACTTGCTGCTCTTGCTCATTAGAATCTGGAGACTAGTTATCTGTCCATTTGGTGTGCCCAGACATTGTGTGCTGCTTCAATTGGTTATTATCTCTGTTCAATGGAGAGAAGCCTACATGTTGATGGCATGAATAACTCTGCTTCACCCTATGCATCCTCGGCACCCATTCCAGCTCAGCTACATCTTCTATGTCATCCAAAAACGAAATATCTCAAGTTAGCCCTCTCAGAACTACCACTAATCCGTACCCACTTGATCAAAATCTTATGCGATACCAAGGCAAATTTCTGGCTTTAGCAATAGACCAAGCATAGCTATAAGAAATTGCAAAAATGGCCACATGTGTGCATATTAATAAGGGTATATCAGAAAATATATTTAGGGCACCTGGCTGGCTCAGAGAGTAGAGCCTGCAACTCTTGATCAGGGGGCTGAGAGTTCAAACCCTACATCAGGGGTAGAGTTCACTTAAAAAAAAAGAAATATATATATATGTATATGTATATGTAATATATATATGTAAAACTATTATGCAAAAAATATATATAACCATCAATTCAATATCCAATGCTCTAAAAGAATTAAGCATACAGTAAGAAGAAATTTTCATCTGCCACACTGCTGGAATATGACCAGAAATACTAAATATATACAAATAAGATTATATGTGCTCTGTACACACAGATCCAAAAGATGCATCTGTAGAAATGCAGTACTGTCTCACCCTTGCAGGATGCTCGTTGAAGTCAATATATCAGTTGGCAGGGCATGAAATGACAATGCTAATGACATATACAGAACCACAACCTGACACACGCGGGACAAAAAAGCAAAGTCATGTCTCAATGTATAACAGAAAGATCCTTTCTGTTTAACAGATGCTATGGAGCCAACTGTAGACCAGAAAACATGATCAAAGCAAAGCAGTCTGGTAACCCAGAGAGAAGACCAGTATTAGTCCAGGCACATTCAAATATTAACACAGTAATGAAGATGTAGACTGTCTGGGTAAATTGGCACAAGTTGCTTTATGCAATTCCTTTGTGTGGTATGATGTTATACAATGTTTCTGCAGAACCAAACAGTATCAGAACTTTCATATTCATATTGAAGGGAAATAAACTATTAATTTGGTGCTAAAACAAAATGCATATATACTTTGGTGCCGTCCATATACCATGACTTGATCTTCACTTTACAAGATAATACTAAATCACTATGTAGGGATGCACCAAATAATGCAACTATGAATCAAATATTATGGTGGCCCATGCCTAAGGTTACATACTCAACTTTAAATTTTACAAACAACATATTCTCGAATAGAATATATGACATGACATGCAGGTATTGTATGAACCCAGGCAGATTGTTCCTCTAGTGATGAGACAGGAATCTCAGAACTAATATGTAATGCATGCATTTGGGTATATAAAGGATAATATACATATAAATACCACTACATAGTGGGCAGTAACATGGACATACCAGTGTAAAAATCTTTATATTAATAATGTATTAAAAAAACCTGCCAATTGGAACAGAATTGTGTTCTATTTATGGAACAGAAAACATGAAGAATAAATAGATGACTAGTAAAAAGGGAAAGAATGAGAGGTGAACTATTAAATTAAAAAATTTGAGACAACCTTTAAAAACCACTAAAAAATTATGGAAATGAGCTTATCACAGGAAATAATAAATATGTAGTTCCAGCCATAGGTAATGATGATGCTTTCAGAACAAATATTATCATAGCACATCCACATGATGGCAATTGGGCAATTACATCTTTCTTTTTATTGAAGTATAGCCGGCATTCAGTGTTATGTTAGTTGTAGGTGTGCAACATAGTGATTTAACAATTCTAGAATTATATCTTTCAATATAAATAGGCCAAAAAAATGATCATTTACTACACCCCCAACTTATATTCACCTATCAGAAGATTAACACTAGATCCATGGACACAGTGTCTGGACTCTAAAAGAATAGGGATACTTTGTAAGGTGTATAGACGACACACAGGAAGCTTAGCATATAACACATATCATTATCCCTGGTGGTATACATCAGGCTTCTATCTCACATCACAGATTTCTACCTCAAGAATATGGGAACCTATAAAGTCCCTCCTAGTTATATTGGAACTTACAATAGTAGCCAATACCTTTTAATTTAATATCCAACATTTTCTAGGCAGATATAGAGCCCCAAACTGTGCTCAGTTTTATCCCTTTTTGTTTATGCCTAATTTACAAGCTGTGGCCAAACAGATGCACTTAAAGGAAAGAAACTCTTAGAGTTCCTTATTGGACTGGTAGCAGGTTTAATTGGAGACAAAATGGCAGTCATTTTTTCTGAATTCCAAATCAACCAAATTATATTTTAAAGACTTTGAAACCAGACAATCTCAATAAACACATGCAATGGCAGCTTTGTATTTATTGTGTACACAGATGGATAAAATTAGCAATACATTACAAAACACAAATAAATTTCAGACAGAAGTAAATAGAGCAGAAATTCTACATAAAGCAGTTGGAGAAAACACTAAACATAATGAAATACTAAGAAATGATATAAAAGAACTTTCTCTAAGAGTAGATTGTCAGTTGTTGCTGTTAAGATTGGTGGATATGTGGAATATTCTTAAACAGCTATAATCTTGGAGCAATGATAGTCACTTGAGATAACAACTCAACCAGGACTAGAGTAGATACAACACATTCCTTTGGCAACTATTAAATTAGAATGTTGGCACTTAAAAAGGAAACATGACATTGGGTTAACACACTTTTGCAGTTCCCCAATATCAAAAGGGAGAGAGAAGCCTACAGGCCACAGAAAGCCCCCTTGTCATAAAAGAAACATATGTTCCTAAGGATATGTTAGTGAAATGGAACCAAAATACCTTTAGCACTGCTACACCTTTGGATAAACCTATGGTACAAATACCGTGACTATGGTCTTGAGGTCTCCTTAACTAGTTAGACGTTTAATATGGGAAAATGGACAACAGTATGTCCTAAGATAAAACATACCCTAACCAAATAGAGTCAAGGAGAAAAAAGATACATAACATAATGGAATGTGAGAATACAGTAACAGGTAATAAATGTGACAATAGAAGGAAAAAGATACTATTCAAGGTCAATAGAAGATAAAGGAATTATTAAGATAACTGGAGAAATATTTCACATTGAGCTTCCAAAAAATTAATTTAATAAATGTAAATTGTACATTAAAAAAATTAAGTAAAAGAACATTTGGAAGATGTGACTAATATGGTCAAAATAATTAGCAGGAATTGAAAAAAGAACAAAAATATGCATTCCCTAATATAATGACAGTCTTCAATTTTGATGTTACTGCATGTGAACACATGCTTGATCATGCTATGCAAGCCTGTACCCTCTGAAGTTTTATAAAAATGATATTTACTTGAAAATGTACTTGTCAAGGAAGTTTAACAGCCTTTTAAGAAGCTTCAATCTTGGTTGTTTAGTGATTGGGTATGGTGCCATGTTAAAGAGTTCCTTGCTACACTTATGTTAATAATACTAGAAGTATGGTTGCTTACATTGGTCATTAATCTATGGTGTAAATTACATACAATATATAATCGAGTGTGATTAAAGACAATAAGTGATTTATAATCACAGGGTGAACTGATATATGTGTGAACTTGTATTTGTTAAGAACATCAGCTCCTTAGGATACATATAAATAAAGTGATCTGAAATAACAGAGTGGATTGTTGTGTATTGGTTTGCTATGATTTCAAATCCATTTGTTTATAACNGTGTGAACTTGTATTTGTTAAGAACATCAGCTCCTTAGGATACATATAAATAAGTGATCTGAAATAACAGAGTGGATTGTTGTGTATTGGTTTGCTATGATTTCAAATCCATTTGTTTATAACTTAAGTAAAGTTGTTTTGAATCTATTATGCTAAGGAAGCTGTATCAGGGTTTGTTCTATCAGTATTTGTTGTCAGTAAGTTCTCAGTAGCTCAAAAGTTGATGGGTACTACTGGCAATTAATCAATAAGAATATTTGGAAGAGTAGTTTTGAGAAGAGGTTCTTATCAATAAGAGCAGGTGCAAGAAACATAATGGACACTAAAACTTTAAATAATAAGAATTTGTGGAGGACTTACTGAGAGTGTTAGATCTGGGCAAGGCTACCCTTTGGTGATTTGAAGAGCTCTCCAAAGATCTTGAGATACTTGCTCCTGTCTTGGCCAGGCTACTTTTTAAAATTTTTTTTCTTTTTAAAGATTTTATTTTTAAGTAATCTCTACACCCAGTGTGGGCTTAAACTCACAACACCATGACCAAGAGTTGCATGCTGTACTGAGCCATCCAGATGCCCTTTGGCCAGGCTACTTTTAATTGGCAATGGTGTTAAATCACGCAGCAGTCTCAGGAAGAGAAGGGGTTATTTGTTCCTGCCTTGGTGAGGCTACTTATAGGGGAAGTGGTGCCAACTGTGTAATGGTCTTTCGAGTAATAATCTTCAGAGCAGCCCACCTTGCCTGCCAACACTGGTGCCATTGCCCACTAGCTATGTGCCCCAGCAGTGAGGGACCCAAGCAAAATCATCCCGATTTGGTGTGATTCAAAGCCCAGCTTTTAATTGGAAGCACTGACTCACCAAGAGTCAACTCATAGAAAGGCACACCTCAACTACATTTGGACTTTATTTCTTTCATTTCTCCTTTTCCTGGTACAATTGTGTAATTAATCTATTATTGGTTTACAGTTTGTTATTTCTCTATCAGCTTACGAAAAGACATTATCCTGTATGCTATTGGCTTATAAAATATTACTATTATNCTTATTTCTCTATCACCTTACGAAAAGACATTATCCTGTATGCTATTGGCTTATAAAATATTACTATTATTAATTATAATTCCTGCAGTGAACTTGTGTTAAATAAATTAATGGCAAAGATAAATCTCAGTCTCTGAGCATAATTTGCCTCAAACAAAACACTGACAGAAGAAAAATATTTTGCCATATTCTATTATTTGGTATCATCTTAATTATTAGTAAAGTCACATGCCTCTCTCACTGGGATTGGCCATTGAAGCTTCTTTTTCTGTGTATTACCTGTTATATCGTTTGCTAGGTTTTCTACTCGACTTTGTAACTTTTCCTTGTTGATTTGTGTGTCCATTGCTGAATCCTGAACACTGACCTTTTTCTAGGTTATTATTACACATTCTATAAATATCTTTTTTTCAATCTCTACCTTTTTAAAACTTTACGTTGTCTTTCTTTTATATAATTTTAAAATTTAGTGTACCAAAATTAATAAGCTATACCATTATGATTTGTTTTTTAATGGCATGTTAAAAAAATTTTTCATTGTTCCAAAGCCATAGAGATATGATCCTATAAAGTCACCGTGGTAATATTTTTATTACTGTTTTAATTTTTAACAATACGGAAAGTACAAATAATACTTTTTTATTACTTTAATTTGCATTTACTCAACTACTGCTAAAGTTAGGTATTAATTTATAAGATTGCTGGCCTTTTGGATTTCATATTTGTCCTGACACATTTTTACTTTTCTTGTCAATTTGTTTATTATATACATGTTTGTTTGTTATATACATTAACCCTTTGTTACCTATATCCTAATACTTTATCCCAGGTTTGATTTGTATATAGACTTTGTATATTGTGTTTTTGGCATGCTGAATTTAAAAATCACAATATGGTCAATATGTCAATCCTTCTTCTTAATGGTCTATGAATTTCCAGTCTTGATCAGAAAGATTTCTCTTACTTTTATATTTTGTGTATTATTACCTATATTTCTCACAGTATTTTAATTATATTATGTTTAATATTTAATATTTAATTATTTGGTCCTTCTACATTTTATCATTTTACGTGGCAAATGAGTCCACTTTTATTTTTCCCAGATAGCTTGTTATATTAACACAATTTATTAAGCAATCCATCCTTTTCCTACTGAATTAAACTATTACCTTTGTCAAATGTTAACTTCTATTATAAAATGTAAGAGTAAGCTGTTAATAGATCTTTTATGCCAAATCAGTAGTTCCCAGAAGGGGGTGATTTTGCCCTCTGGGCACATTTACGGCTACCACAACCTGAAGAGAGAGCCCTGGAATGCCACTACATATTCTAGAATGCATAGGACATCCTTGCCCCATTAACTCCCAACGAAAAATTACCAGCTTAATGTATCAATACTGATGATTGAGAAACCCCTCCTAGAGCCAGAGACGTCTGGAGGTATGATCTCGGATTTACCTGGTATGTGCTAAATTAAGATAAATATGGCATATTTAGATCATAACTGGTCATCATAATTGTCAATAGTGAAATGCCTAATGAATGACCTACAGCTTCAATTAGAGGGAATTGAGTCGCCAAGTTTTCTCAGAGACAATATGTGGTAAATACAAATAAGATCAGTAAGGATGGAGTTGGAAGCCCCCTGAATTGAAATATTCCATGCAAGTTCCCAACACATTTCTTGCAACCAAGTGTGTTCCATGTAGTGGAATGACCAGTAAGTAGAGTTTGACAAACTGTGAAACCCCCGGCTGCAGTTTCTGATCCACTAGGAGCTCTACTGCCTGCTGTATCCTTAATTCAGCAACATAAATTGGGAACATAGTACGTCTTGTGAATCTTTTCATCAATTTCAAATAAAGGAGCATCTAACTGAGTCAGAAGTCATGCCAAATGCATAATCATTTCTAATTTTGGATTCTCTCTTTTGTGACACTGAACTATTTTCTTTTTTTTTTTTTTAAGATTTTATTTATTTATTCAACAGAGATAGAGATAGCCAGCAAGAGAGGGAACACAAGCAGGGGGAGTGGGAGAGGAAGAAGCAGGCTCATAGCAGAAGAGCCTGATGTGGGGCTCGATCCCATAGCGCCGGGATCACGCCCTGAGCCGAAGGCAGACGCTTAACCGCTGTGCCACCCAGGCGCCCCGACCCTGAACTATTTTCTTATCTCTACACCAAAAGTGTATTGACCAGATTGCCCAGATTTTAAAGTAAGTTCTGATGCTATGCCATTACTCTCATTTTCACTGTCTCCTAGATATTCTCCTGAATTTGTTCTTCATTTGAATATTAATTTATTCTACCTAATTCTAAAAGGAGAAAAACAGAGACAATAAGAAGAGTATTGAAATTCTAGCTTGGATTGCTTTGAATTATTTTATTATTGTTGTTGTTGTTTTGGAAAAAAAGTATTTCTGAAATTCAGTCTTCCCATCCAAGAATGAAAACTATTTCCATTTTTTCAGGTCTTTATATCTTCAATTAAGGTTTTATAATATTCTTCGAATCATTTCTTATTCTTTTATTCCAAAGTATTCTACAAAATAATATTGACTGATGTTCTAATGTTAAACCATCTAACCATTCATGGAGTTAAACCTAAGTTGTGTCCGTGTGTGTTTTAATGTATAACTGGATTTAGTTTGCTAGTATTTTATTTAGAAACATGCATATTTTTAGAAATTTGACCTCTGATTTTCCTTTCTTATTTAATATGTGTTCTGTTGGTTGAAAATTCTGTTCCAAAGCATATCAGTGATTTTATTTCAAATAGTTATTCTTAAATTTACAATTTTGATGGAAAGAAACAACTAGCATTTGTTTGCTAATAATCTCAATTTTCATCCTCCATAAACAATCAACATATGTATATTAAATGTATTCAGGACAATGTATTATTAAGGTTATAGCCATATAACTGTAAAACAGTTCTTTCTTCCTTGTTTAAATTCTCACTGTCCTGAATACAAAGTAAACCCAGAAACTTAGCCTTATTAGTATCATGTTTAAATTAATTAAGCCATTCACTAATAAGCTCATCTCAACTACATGGATTATAGAATCAACAAAGACAAAGTTAATTATTCCAGTAAAAATTTACAATGATATAAATAATTCCAAAGAAGATACATTTAAAAAAATAGAGAATTATCTCCATTTCAGTTTACTCAGATATGTTTTTAATTATAGCTGCCTTCAAGAAATGTAAATTATTTATATTAATTCATATATAGAGTTTAAGTCTTTGTACTTTATTGAAAAAAATTTAATTCCTTAAGCACCAAACATAATAAGCAGCTGGAACCAGAGTCAGCACAAGCATCGCCAAAGGTATTATCATACAGTTAGGAATTGATCTGACTCTGCTCACCCCCTACAATGGAAACTATAATATAAAAGTGCTCGGACAACTAATAAAGCTAAATACCAATTTTTAAATCTCTCATTTAGTTATTTGCTTCACAGGGCTCTATGTAGACAAGACTAAAGATTCTACTGACTGAAAATGTCAAAATTTTCCAGAAGTTGACATAAGGAATGCAAGAGACACCTAAGCAATTATGATTCATATGAATCACTGATGTAAATTCATCCCAATTTCAGTGATATCCTAAACATGAAAATCACCCGGGCTGCTGGTGAAAAATTGTCCCTAATACATCCTGGAAATTATATTTTAAAAGTGATCTTAGATAACTCCAATGCAGGTGGTATCAGAGCACATTTTGAGAAACACATCAAATGGTCCACATGCATTAGTTCACAGATACTTATGGCCACATATAAGCAGGCCTCCTTGTATAGAAATTACTTTCTAGTTTCCTAGTATTTAAATTACTATATTAAAATTACTGGGGAAAATCATAATGATGAACATGATGGTTTCAGCAAACATTATGTTTATGTTTAATGTATTCTGTATGAATTATACAGTGTCCCATTTTTTTTAATTGGCGATCCAGCTGTAGATGTTCTTTTTAACCATCATACTCAATTAAGCAGAACACCTCAATCCTCAAATGCTTTGAAACAACAGAAGATAATTTCCTCTATGAAAAAAAAATGAGTGTGAGGAAAATCAGGCAGATGCTTTAACTACTTCAAGTATTTGTGTGTGTGTACTAGTAGCAATTATCTTTGCTCTAATACTGCTCAAATTACATCAATTGCTACTATTAAGTAGTAAATTCGTATATGTGTGCTTACAATGTGTGAAGATCAAATACAGGAATCTCTGTAAATTGTAAGGAAGAAAAAATTATGCTATATCACAATCTAACTCATTGTCCTTATTTTTGAAGGCATGAGATCTTAGGCAACTAAATAATGACAAAGAGAAGAAACATACACAGAGAGACAGAGAGAGGTGGGAGGGCCAGAGAGAAACTATGTAGCACGAAAGAAGATTTAATTCTTTCAAAGCTATACTAGCTGAAGACTTGAGTTTAAGGAAAAAGAGAGCTTGTCCTCAATTATCACCTCCCCAGTTTCAGACTGAGAGCAAGACTCTACATCCACTAAGGGAATAAGGGAAAGAGAAAAATCCTCCAGACAGCCCATCTCCTGGTCAGATAAAGATGAATAAAACAAATTTCCATTTAAAACCATGTTTGACTAATAATTATAAATTGGCCTCTTTTAATTTCTCATTAAAATACAGATGAAGACTTCAAAAGAAAAATAAAACATAACAAATATAAGACTGAAAGACAATGAGACATTTGTCAGATTTTAGGAATATGTTCTACTAAGTGCAACATCCATAAAACTGAAATTAGAGCATCAGTTATGTCACATTCCTTGTACCATATAAAAGAAACTGAGAGATGGTAATAGATGTCTTTCCCCTTTCCAGCATTTTGCCCCTGATCAGAGGTCTAGGGTCTGTGCCAAAGAAAAAATTGGGCCGCTGTCCCTCTGTTGTATAGATATTGCTTCTCAGATGCAATATGCAACCTATCCAAGAGTACTGGTATCCTGCTTTTTATTATGAGATTTTTTTTTAAGATTTTAATTTATTTGACAGAGAAAGAGAGAGCACAAGTAGGGGGAGCAGCAGAGGGAGAGGGAGAAGAGGCCTCTTGATGAGCAGGGAGCCCTATGTGGGACTTGATCCCAGGAACCTGGGATCATGACCTGAGCCAAAGGAAGACACTCAACCGACTGTGCCACCCAGGCACCTATCATGAGTTTTTGACCCATGGAAAATAACATACTAGAAGGCAAGTGGAATTAATGGTATCACAAGGCAACACTGCTAGTGTGTTTCAACAAGTGAATACATTTATTTCAAAAAGTCACACCATCTCCACTCTAACCTCCACCCCTCCCCAGAAAAAGTGTATCAAAATTCCACCATTGTAACAAAACAACAACAACAATAAAACAAAACAAAACACAAAATACTTGGTGAAAAAATATACTACACTACTGGAAGGCAAATAAATGCCAGTGTCTTCTTGGCCTAGAGAGTCATTACAATGGGAACAAAAAGAAAAGAAAAAAAAAAAAAAAAGGATGAACACTCCAGAAGTAAAATAAAGAATCTGAATCTAAAATTCACAAAGAAATAAATGTAGCTGAAAAAACACAACAATGCTATTTCACTAGTGTAAACAAATGAATATCTTCAAGTAAAAACAAGGTACCATATTTCATGTAATAAATTAGTTTTAAAAAGGAAGGAAGGGAGGGAGGGAGGATGGGTGAAAGGAAGGGAAGGAAGAAAGAAAAAAGAAGAAAAAAAGGCGAAAGAAAGAAGAGGAGAAAGAGAGAAAGGGAGAAAGAAAAAGAGAGGAAGGAAGGAAGACAGAAGAGAAGAAAGGAAGAAGGGAAGGAAGAAAGGAGGGAGGGAAGGATGGAAGGAAGAAAAGAATGAAGATTTTTGTGAATATGATGCTAAATGTCAGCAAGAATTCTGTGTAATTGATTCTTTCGTACACTGTTATTGAAGGTGTAAATTTATATAACCTACCTGGATAAAAATTTAGAAATCTAGAGTTTCATAAATATTTATTGCCTTGACTAACTAATTCTGATTATTGGAATCTCACTAGGAAGTAATGTAAAAAAATATACACAAATTTATTTGTTAAAGCATTATTTCTCTAAAAAAAGAAATTTAGAAAGGACCTAAATATTTAAGGATAGGAAAGCCATGACACATCTCCAAAGGCAAGAGAAACAAAAGAAAAAATGAACTTGTGGGACTTCATCAAGATAAAAAGCTTCTGCACAGCCAAGGAAACAGTCAAAAAAACTAAGAGACAGCCCACGGAATGGGAGAATATATTTGCAAAGGACACTACAGATAAAGGACTGGTATCCAAGATCTACAAAGAACTTCTCAAACTCAATACACGAGAAACAAATAAACAAATCATAAAATGGGCAGAAGATATGAACAGACACTTTTCCAATGAAGACATACAAATGGCTAACAGACACATGAAAAAATGTTCAAAATCATTAGCCATCAGGGAAATTCAAATCAAAACCACACTGAGATACCACCTTACGCCAGTTAGAATGGCAANCTCAAAAAGAACGATTTCTCAAGATTTGCTGCAACATGGACGGCACTGGAGGAGATAATGCTAAGTGAAATAAGTCAAGCAGAGAAAGACAATTATCATATGATTTCTCTCATCTATGGAACATAAGAACTAGGA
>NC_048232.1:59106196-59138380 GCF_002007445.2 Ailuropoda melanoleuca
GAAACAAACTGAGGGCTTCAGAGGGGCGGGGGGTGAGGGAATGGGATAGGCTGGTGATGGGTAGTAAGGAGGGCACGTATTGCATGGTGTACTGGTTGTTATACGCAACTAATGACTCATGGAACTTTACATCAAAAACCAGGGATGTACTGTATGGTGACTAACATAAATATAATAAATATTATTAAAAAAAAGTAAATTATAATACATCAATATAAAAAGTTATTATGCAGCTTGTCTTTAAATAAAATAATGAGACACTTAGGTTATAGGTTAATGTATAATATGGTACTAACTATGCAGGGAAAAAACCAAAGGAAACAAAATAAACATGAAGTGGTCATCTCCAGATCTCCGCTGCTACCACAGAATTTCTGAACTATGGTTCTATGGTGACAACTAGACATCTGCTTTCCAAGTGATTCTTTTTTTTTTAATTATTATTTATTTATCTGAGATAGATTGTGAACAAGAGAGGGTGAAAGACAGCATGAATGGGGGCGGGGGGGTGCAGAGGGACAAGCAGACTCCCCGCTGAGCAGGGAGCCCACCATGGTGCTTGATCCGAGGACCCTGAGATCCTGACCCAAGCAGAAGGCAGAGTCTTAACCAACCAGGGCCCCCAGGTACCCTTCCAAGTGATTCTGATGCAGGCAGTCCATACTTTGTAGAACACTGACCTAAAGAATAAAACCCAACCTTGTGTTAATTATGAAGTCCTAGATGACCTTGTTCCTTCTCACTTCCAGTTTCATCTCGCACCGCTTGCCACATACTCTCAAACACCATGGAAGATACCATTCTTTAAATAAGTTAGTATGGAGAAAGGTGAACATAAGATCAGAATCACTGGGGGTGGGACCTAAAGCTCTACCTTTTTTAACCTAGTGACTAAGTGCCTAGTGATTCTGATGTACCACAATGACCTTAATGTTCCCCTCAACTTGACTAAACTTCAGACAGATCTCTTCTTCACTACAGGCCCCTGACTTCCCTTTACTTAGAGCATTTACTTTAGAAAACTTGCAAATGTAAATTCTTTCTTTGTCCCTTTGAAATATTTGTAAATCTTCTCCAAGCCTCTTGCAAATTTTACAATCCAGGAAATATCTTTCTCAGGGACTTAAAACCATCTCTTTGAAATGGAAACATCAAAGGCGACAGCACTTCTATTTCCCAGTCTCTGAGGGAGAGAAGAAGTCTAGGATCATGGGGTGACAGTAAGCTCAGATCCCCTGATCACAGAGAAAAACACTTGCAAACTCAGGAATAACTCTATGTGCTAGACACATCCCATTAATCAATATCACCCTTAAAACCTTCTAGTATTTATCTACCAGCTCACTGAAGAGTTTCAAAGGTGCTCACTTCTGCCTTTTGCGTCACTGGAATTTGGGTTCAATCTCTCTACTCTATTGCAATAGCCCAAATAAGATATTTCTTGCCTGTTTAGCTCTGTCCAGTGCAACTTTGCTTTGAAACACTAAAAACGGAGTCTTCTATGACCATCCTCACGTCCTTCCCTCTACCTAGAGGGTTTTCTTCTCCAGCCATATTGCTTAACTTGATAACCTGGCCAATACCTAAAGACTTAGTTTGACTTTCAACTCCATAAAAGTTTTCTCTAACCTTCCCTGATCCTCTCCATCTTTCTTCTCTGATCCCCAAATGATGGTACCTCTAATTTATTGGGTTATAATAAAAAGAACATGAGTTTTGGAGTCCTAAATGGACATACCTATTTCATGGCAACCAGATTTATGAGCTTCAGCATTGAACTACACTTTGCAGAGCGTGGGTTCTCTCAGGCTTAACACAGAAATTATAATGCTTGTTTTCCCCCTCAGGGTATATTAATTGAATTTAAAATATTTTAAGTACTTGTAGCATAAAACCATGTTTTGTTTTATTTTTGAGCTGATTGCATTTTTCATTAAGACTTTATGTTTTCAGAGCTGTTTTTGTTCACAGTAAAATTGAAGCAGAGATAGAGAGATTACCATACATCCCTTGCCCCTACACATGCACAGCCTCCCACCTTATCAACATCCACAAACAGGGTGGTAAGTTTGTTACACTAAGGAACCTACATTGACACATGACATTCACCCAAAGTCCATAGTTTATCCTAGGGTTCACTCTTGGTATTGTACTTTCTCTGCATTTGCACAAATGTATAAATGACAGGTATCCATCATTTTAGTATCATGCAGAGTATTACCACTAAATAAAAAGCATTATCACTAAAAATCCTCTATGATCCACCTATTCATGTCTCCTCACCCCCAGTCCCCAGCAACCGCTGGTCTTTTTACCATCTCCATGTTCTATCTTTTCTAGAATGTTACATAGTTGAAGTTATAGAGTATTTAGCCTTTTCAAGTTGGTTTCTTTCACTTAGTAATATGTGTTTAAGGTAACTCTATGTCTTTTGATGGCTATTTGACTGTATTTTGTTTTCTTGGGGTATATGGATAGTTTATTTGAGAGGTGGCACCTGTCATGAACAGCTTTCTACTTTTTCTGAATTCAGTATCTCCTATTTCCTTTTTGGAGGTGGCTTCTCTCTTCCCACTAGGGCTGTAAATCACTTGATCCTGCCTATCTTAATTAATGATAGCCATGTGACATATACAAAGAGACAAAGAGCTTGTTTCAGAATGTAAATCAACTACATCAAGAAATTCTTGCTTTGAAAAAAAGAAAAAAACACACAGGTGAATTAAAGAGTATTCTCAGTATGTATGTGATATTTCTCCTGGCACAAGTTCTGAATCTGTTTGCAGACTAGTAACAACAGTTGTGGACCTCAGCTGTTCATGGACATACTTAGTATAGCACTAAACTTCCCTTAGTTTAGAGATTGGTAAATGCATGATCCATGTTGGTCCAAAAGTTCATTATCCTGAACAGTGTGGCAGTAGTGGTCCAGAACCATAATTACTATGTCCTTCTTGGTCACCCTCACTCACCCATACATTCCTACAATGCCTGCCATCCTGGAATAACTTGAACATCACTGCAAAGGGTAATTTAAAAGTCAGTTCTAGCTTCGAAGATTCCCAATTCGTTGTGTTTATTAGTAAGGGGAAATAACCTCATTAATTTGTCAGAAGAACCTCATAAAGGCAAAGAACTATAATAGGCAATATATATGTATCAGGAAAATGTTTCCCCGAATGCATTTTTTCCTTTCACTTAACAATGAATAGGAAATAAAAAATATGGAAAATATATTTATTTCTACAGGAACAAAACCCAGATAAAAAGATGAAATACAATCCATCCAGGTATAAGGAGGGAATGAAAAATATTTTTCCCCAAATTCCACCAGCTTAGTTCCTATGGAAATGGCAGTAAATCTATCCTATTCAGCCCAATGTCAAATTTGGCCTTATGAGAGAGCATTTAGTCAGTTCTAACTTTGCCCATTTTCCCCATAAAAGCAGATTTTAAGACTCCAAATGACTTTCAGATCACTGATTCTACCGCCAGCTGTTGCATTACGACATGGGTTTTGGGCTCTGAAAGGCATTTTTTGCGCTCCAATATTTATACTTTGGCACATCTTTTTAACAGGTGCTTTATAGTAAATAGAGACTAAGCATTATGAGGCATTACAGGTGCTAGAGAAAAGATTGCTGAAATAAAACTTCTTTCATTAAAATATACTTGCCTCTTGGCACCTATGACTTTTTAGCTATAGTTTGATCAACCGCTGGAAGCTTTGGTTGCCGGAGCAGTTGGTTTTGAAAGGCTGCCTGGTTTCATTCTCCATACAAATATGTTAGCAACTTGAATAAAGAAGGAAGGCTATCCTCAAGTTATTTATGTAGAACAGCATTGGTTCTATCATTGCTAATCCTAAAGCTAACTGAAAGCTTTTAAAAAGATTCACATAAAAGAATTTGTGGGCTATTTGTTCCAAATAAAATAGTTTCAAAGGAATTCATGATGGAAGTTGAGAATAATAGTTTAGAGTGAATTAAATATTTTTTGTAAAATGAGAAAAAATTTGAAAGTCACTAAAATGTTTTGGGGCAGAAAATTACTGCATAGCTTTTTCCACTGCCTCTTATGCAAATGTTTGCTTTGTAGAATTTTTTGAAGTTTTTAGTTTTCATAGCTTGAGGTCACTTTCCATTTAAAAATTCACTCCAGAAAGCTAAAGGAAGGTTCACAAAGACACCTGTTTTTTTCAAAGACATGAGCTATTGTAAAGTGGATTTCTAAATAGAATCACTCTATTCATATATAAGGGGCAGTTATGTTTGGTCATAAAAGCTAGATTTTATAGCAGAAAAATATTTCCTTCTCAAAATAATACTTTTAACATGTTTTAAAGCACAGTTGAATTTAAAAAATACATCCCATTTATAGTTTTTCTTTGAAAAAAACCTTTAAATTCTAATAAAGGTAAACATTTAATTGAGAAAAAAAATAGTCCCTGAATTATTTTCTCGCTTCAAAATTTCAATATTTTTTCTTATCTTAAAATTACTGCTAATGGCCAACACACTTTTTATAACTGCCCCTGACCTACTCCTTCATCCCCTTCTAGGCCATACCTTCCCTTGTAACTAATACTCAAGAATTTTCTCAACAAATTTGTTCAAATTGTTTTCTATGCTTTGAAATCTTCTAAGTACTCTTCCCTCACTTTAGTGACTCCATCTCATTCTTTAGGTATTGATGGGGTTTTGGAATATAGGTGAGGTTTGGTGGGGTGAGGTCTGGAGCCAATGACCAAGGAAGAATTCTTGAGACGTCTTTGGTGCAAAATGGTGGTTTTATTAAAGCACGAGGACAGGGCTCGTGGGCAGAAAGAGCTGCTGCACCGGGTTGTGAGGGGTGTCTGATTATATACTTAGAAGTTGGGGGAGGTAAGGAAAAGGGAGGTTTCAAAAGGATTTTCATAGGTTAAAGAAGACTCACAGGATACAGGATGCCTTGCCATTGTCAAGTTAAGGTTGTTTTGCCCTCTAGCAAGGCATTAACATGAAGATAGTTGGGGGCTTCCTGGAGGAGCAGTACACTATGTCCACTTCAAGTATCTGTCAATGGACTGCAGGTTATAAGGAAATTTAATTGTATCTACATTTCCTCTGGAAGCTAAGTTATTGATAGAAATGCTTTGTTCTTGTAGATCCCTAAGACATTTGTAACTGAGGGAGACTCATGTCTTGCAGGATTGTGATCTCTATAAGTTAACTATTTGTTTTTCCCTTCCTTAGCTTTAGGGCACTCGGGAGTGCCAGAGGAATGTCATATACATCCCATGGGGGGGAGGGGGTTATGGGGTGTCAGCTTCTGCTCTGTCCTCAGCTTGCCTTCTGTTCCCTCTCAGTTATCATCTAGATGTACCACTTTTTTCTGGGCAGTCTCCCTGAAGATACCCTTTCCCCACTGGATCCTCACCTCAGTGCATCCTGTGTAGGTATATTCTGCCCCATCTAAGTTTCTGTTTCCCTTTCTCCTGCATGTTGCTCTGAATCTCTTACTCATCACATTAACTGTAATTACCTCTACTCTCTATTTTCTCTGAAGAATCCTTGAATTCCTTGGAGAGAAAACCTAGATCTTATTCAACTTTGAATTCCCTAGCAGCTGTCTTTGTAACTGAACAAGTATTAATTCATTAATTGTTCACTGGATAAATGTATAAATGTAAGTGTATACTGCCCTCCAGCCCTGCTATAAGCACAGTTGACTGAATAAGGGACAATAATTCCTTTTATTGCCTATGTTCTGCTCGTACAAAATAATCTACTGAAGGTGCTCTTGAAAAGAAGATAATTCTCCTGACCCTACAAGATCATTAATGAATGTGGTGAGGGAACAGAAGGCAAGCTGAGGACAAAGCAGAAGGTGACAGCCTGCAACCCTCCCCCCATGTATGCAATATTCCTCAGGCACTCCTGGCTGCCCTAAAACTAAGGAAAGGAAAAACAAATAGTTAACTAACAGAGATCACAATCCTGCAAGACCTGAGTCTCCCTCAGTTTACACATGTCCTAGTGATTTACAAGGAAGAAGCTTTCTTATCAATAGCCTAACTTCCAGACACCCATGATTCAGTTTCCTGAAGCCCTAACATTACCATCCCCTCCATAAAATTGAGGGAAGCAGAGGCAGAAGGAAATGTAAATAAAATGGAATTTCTTTTTACCCGCAACCCATTGACAAGGACAAGTGATAGGAGGAAAGTACTGTAGACAACCTTAACTTGACAATTCAAGGCCTCCAGTATCCTGCGAATCTTCTTTGACATATGAAAGTGCTTTCTCAACCTCCCTTTTTCCTTACCTCCCCCAACCCCATCTATAGTATATAATCAGCCACCCCTCACAACTGCATTGCACCTCTTTCTGCCCACAGGTCCTTTCCCCGTGCTTTAATAAACCACCATTTTGCACCAAAGACATCTCAAGAATTCTTTCTTGGTCATCGGTTCCAGACTCCACCACTGAACTTCACCTGTATTCCACAACCTCATCGAATGCATGGATGACTTCCGCACTTGGATCACATGCTTAAAAGAAGTGAACTGTTCTACATAAAGTGAATACTTTTATGGGCATAAAAATAAATAAATACTTAGGGCTTGGGGACAAGTGGAGAATATAGAGAAAAGATGGAAATGAAGAGAAGAGAGAGACCAGGAAGACTGGCATAAATCTGGGGATAATATGGGTAAAGGTGTCTCAAAATTCCTCCTGATGGAGGAATTAGCCAGCTGTTGTTTAAGGATGGTGATGTCTGCTTTTAATTCTAAGTTGTTGGCACTGCTGTGAAGTAAACCCCTTCACTAATCTGAAATCTCAGGTTAATACCATCACAAAATGCAAATGTTTTCTGATGGTTTTTGTTTCATGTTACATTTGTGTAAACAAGGGAAACTGGGCTGACTTTCAAGTAAGGGCAGAGAAAAGAAATAGGAACAGCCTCAGGAGGTGAGACACAAAGGATTTTCAGCAGCATCAGAAACTTGGAAGCCAAATGTGCCATGAAATCATAAGTCCCTGAGAATTTACTAAAACCTAGGGAAGGTCATTGGACAAGGATACTGCTCAGGATGCTACAATTTATTAGTGTGTGCATGCTTGTATGTGTCTGCATGCCTGTGGTGTGTGTGTGTGTGTGTGTGTGAAAGAATAGAGCAACTTCAGCTGACTTCAAAGATACACATAACTTGATACAACTATATTCAATCACTAAGTTAACATTAAGAACCATGTATAATACCTTGTCATAGTATATTCTCAAAGATACCAAAATGTTAGTATTATCAGTACTGAAATGTACCTACTTATAAAATAATAATTAGAAAAACACCTCAGAGTTGTGTTAAATATCAGAAAAATGAAATTTTGGCTTTAAGAAGTAACTGGAAAAAAACAAAAGAAGACTGAATTTTTCCTTTTTTAAAACAGAAAAAACAAATTCACTGTTCTACATAAAATTTAAAAGAGCAGTAAAGAATATTAAGTTTAAATTGTATTACCATTTTTACAGTAATTTGTATCAATCTTACTGTTTATTCACACATAACTTAACAACCTTTAAGACATGTTAATGGCCTTTTAAAATATGGTACACTATACTTCATTTGTAAATACTTTAAAATAAACAGCTATGCCTTTGGCAGGAAAATTTTGTTTGTTTTACCACATTTTACTTCAAGTTAATATACGAAATAAGCGTGGTCCACTTTTCATATGGTTGTATAACAGACTGGTAAACTTCTATACAAAAAGAATGAGTATTTTCAAATCAATTTGATAAAGCATGAGATTAAGTGGAAAAACAACTGCAACAGTTCTTATATAGGACAAAGATCTTTCTCATGTTAAACAATGGGACAAATGCCCAGGAAAACATAGACTAACTAGGTTGTACATTGCATTTCTTGTAACTTTTCTGTTTGGTGCATTTAATTTGACCAGTTCACGACGTGTCAAGATGAATTATGTTATAGTGGTACTTTTGTGAGGATGCATAAAATCTAGGGTGTTTATGTCATTTAACATCAGTGCTAAGCTTAAGACTTTTCATATTACATTTTACAGATCTGGATTTTCTCCAGATCTCTTGAATTCTTTCATTGTAATGAGAGATCACATTTTGCCAAGTAACTTGAGTCATATATAACCATAAGCAACTAAGCAAATATATACAGATATATATTTGAGGTACCCAGTGTTCACCTTCAAATAATTTATATACTAGCCCCTTCAGTAATACCTTATCCCATTCCTTCTCTTTAATCAATGGCACAGCAGTAAAGTTAATAGTGCATTGACATTCTAATCACCATGATGTCTTGCAGCTATTGTTGATATACATAATTATGTAATTAGTTTTAAGAATCTCTGTATTACTCTCAACAAGAAAAGTGCTTTAATTTATATTCAGGGAATATAGACTTACAATATCTATTTCTGACATGGTGAAAATTCCCATTAAAATATATATACATACACTGAAATACTTCAATTAAGCATTTCCTTAATAGGGAGCTTAATTTTATTTTCCCTTCCTGTTGCTAGGACTATATAACAAATAACCTTAAACATAGAGGCATAAAACAACTTTATAGACAGATTATCTGGGCTGACTGTAAGCCATCTGATTAATATAGTCAAGATTCTTACAGAGTTGGCAAAATTACCTAATGAAAAATTATGTTCATCTGACAGTGTGCAAATATATGCAGTGCCCACTGTGGGCTAGACACTCTGCTAAGAGGTGCTGGAGGCTTTAGATAGGAATCAACATGGAGGCTGGTTTGGGGGCCATCTGGTAACAGAGATGAGATGATCTGTAATGCTAACTATTACAAGATGTATCTAGGGGTAGACTGGGGAGAACCAGTGCCATTCAGAGAAGATAGGAGACAGCAGCAACCTGGCACGACCTGATAAGGAGAGTATAAATAATACTGATTTATCAAATGTGGTCTCGCATGCAAGGGCTTTAAAGTTTCAAAGAAGAAAACTGTTATCACATCCTTCTTATAATCATTCAAGTACTTAAAAGTTCTACAATGCACTTAAGGTCATACTTTGCTACTCCATGCAAATGCTGGTATTTTTATCATTGTGTATTTTGTTTGAAAAATCTTATTTTCTTGACATTTTATTTTTAAAAAATACAGAGCTAAGAACATTTTAGAAGTTTTCTGAGAAATATGATTTTGTAACGCTTCATGACTATTTGGGCATTTTTGTTGTTTTGACACTCTGCTATCAAAGGAAATCTGCCAGGTTGCGCTGTCTCTGCTTTTGGACTCTGTACCTCATTTTGGTAAGTGAACTGCTATCATTTCTGCCAAACACCTGTGAGCAGTTCAATAAGCTGCGTATTGTAATTCTGATATATTTACAAAGGTAAAGTATTATAGCCACCTGGCTTTTTAAAATCAAGTTAAGCCAGAATATTATTTTTTATTGGACAAATTGGTAAAACTATTTCAGCATCACTAAGGTTTGTCTACCTACACATTAAGTTATTAGACATTTGAAACAGTAGCTTAGATAATTCGACCAAGAAAATTATGTCAAATGTAAAAGGAAGTTTTTATAAACTGTTTTATTTTAGGTTTGGACTGTAATTATACCAATTCAGTCTGTAGATTACATCTAACATATCTGCAGGACCCTAGATTCTAACAATTTTCTTTAATTTAATTGGAACTTAATTCATCTTTTAGTAAGAACTATTTTGTGTTATTTTGAAGAAATCGGTCTTACTCCAAAAAGCACCAAAGTAAAGGGGGGGACTTATTAGAAATATTTAAGTATGATAATAGGGACATTGCACTTTCATGGTAATGAACTGAAATGGAGGTCATAGAGAATTGAGGTGAAGGTTAATTTTGGATTCAAGATGTCTTCTTAGTCAGGTCAGGCTGCCAAAACAAAATACCATGGCCTGAGTGGCTTAAACAACAGAAATTTATTTCTCACAGTTCTGGAATCTGGAAGTCCAAGATCAACGTACCAACAGATACAGTTCTGGTGACAGTCAGCTTCCTGGCTTATAAAAGGCCAACTTCTTGCTCTGTCTGCCCAACATAGGGAGAAAAAGAGCTCTGGTCTCTTCCTCTTCTAATAGGAACATTAATGCCATCATGTAGTCCTGACCTTCACAACTTCATCTAAATCTAAATACCTCCCAAAGGCCCCATCTCCAAATACTACCACACTGGGAGCTAGGATTTCAACATATGAATCTTGGGGGAATACAAACATTCAGTCCATAACACAAGGCACCTCTAGGGACTTCAGGCACAGCATCCTACAAAGACTGATCACATTGGCCTCTTTTTTACCCCAATGCCAAATGTCCCTTACCCAGCAGTTAATCAATGCATTGGTTTTCCTCTACCTTTTTAGAAACTTTACTAGAACGTATCAGATGACCATCTGTTTGTACTGCTTAAAGCAGATCCACAGCTGGTTTTCTTCCTGCATCATTACTGTTTCTTGTCTCTTTGAAAATATTTAAGTCTGTATTAGAAGCATCTTATTTTTGTCTTAGGAGTTATTTTTCTTATGTAGAAATGTAAAACTTGGAAATAACGTAAACAGATGATTGCAAATGAAGGTGGAAATATGGCATGGGGAAAAGCACGTTCATCTCTAATTTCATGGAAAAAAATAAAATAATCCACTTTCATTATGAATCTATAACTTATGGGCCTACTTATTAAAGGTTAAATGTTGCATGTTAAAAGGTATTTTAAAGTTTTTCATCAAAATCAAAAGTAAAAACCTGCCACCATACCCAAGGAATGTATGCATATTCCTTCTCCACTGCATTTTACATTTGAAAGAAAATGTTTATCACATTACACATCTGAAAGCAAAATCTGCATGTGTGTGTAGAAACATCTGTATAAAATCACTTGTGTTTCTCTCACAATTAATCTTCTGAAGGGTCTCAATAATGTTTCCAAACACAGTACATAAATTCCATACAAATACAGAGTACTTTTAAATATATTGAATAAACAGACTTTCCTTTTGCCCTATTTAGGACACATGCTCCATCAAAAAGGCTCAAGGAAGTCTTATTAAATAACATTTATTACTTCTGTCTTCCATACCTAATGAATTCATATCCAGAAGGTGCCTGGGTGGCTCAGCTAATGATTAAGCATCTGCCAGCTCAGGTCATGATTCCAAGGTCCTGGGATTGAGTCCCACATCGGGCTCCCTGCTCAGTGGAGAGTCTGTTTCTCCCTCTCCCTCTGACCCTCCTCTCAACTTGTGCTCTCTCTCTCTTAAAGAAATAAATAAAATCTTAAAAAAAGAATTCATAGCCGTATAAAAAACTTGGAAAACAGGGGCGCCTGGGTGGCACAGCGGTTAAGCGTCTGCCTTCGACTCAGGGCGTGATCCCGGCGTTATGGGATCGAGCCCCACGTCAGGCTCCTCCACTGTGAGCCTGCTTCTTCCTCTCCCACTCCCCCTGCTTGTGTTCCCTCTCTCGCTGGCTGTCTCTATCTCTGTCGATTAAATAAATAAAATCTTTAAAAAAAAAAAAAACTTGGAAAACAAATAAAAGCATAAAGAAACAGAAATAACTCCCAATCCCACTACCATCAAATATAGTTATCTGAAGCTAACTAGTCCCTAAGCAGTTTTTTTTCCTTTGAAAACTTGAGACATTTCCTCACTATAGTACTTCTTTGAATATCATACATTATTGAATGATATAACTATACTTACATATTCTTTTTTATACGCCACTTTCAGGAATAGTTTATTAAAGGAAACTAAACTTAAGTTCCTTCCTAAATCATCTTCCTCTCCAGATTTTTATTTTCCCTTAATGTTCTCCTGATTCCATTTCCCTAGGCCCAATATCAGAATCATGTTTGGTCTAATTCAACCCTCAAAAATTGTGCTGATTTTTTTCTGTACCCATCCTGACTTCCTTTACCACAGGTCTGTAGCCAATCCTGTGTTAAGTGCCTGGGAGTTAAAATGAACTATCTCCCCAGAACTTAAAGCCTATAAAAATATCTTCTGAGAGTTAAAAGCAGTAAGTCAAATGTTAAGAGAGAGGTATGCCCAGTCAATTAAAAGTGACTGAATGGCCTTCTCAACCCCCAGGCAACTAAGAGTTACCCATGACCACTGCTTGAAAGTATCAACATACCCTATAAAGAAATGAGTCCATCAGAAAGGGACATAACAAGACTGGGGAGCATGGAAAAGGGAAATCACAGAAAAAAAAATATTATGAGGAGAAAGTGTTCACACTTTACGCTGTGTGTGTGAATTTTTGTGGGTGTGTGTGAATTTTTAATTGTCTAACAAGTCTGCCTAAGAATTATCTGATACTAGAGAATGGCACTTTGTTTGATTTACTATTTATACTGATGTGGGGGAGAAAACCTCTATGTCATAATTAGGAAAATTGACAATATTCAATGATTTTTATCTGTCCCATAGAAAAAAATAACATCAAAATTACGGTTTTATTGTCCTATGGTACATTAATTAGTTTTTACTTAATTTAGGATTTTTTAACTGACTACATTAAATCCCAGTTATTATTTCCAGTGTGAACACAAAATCTGATATGTAAGAAAAGTGAAGGACAGATCTAGATTGTGACCAACCTGTTAAATTCATGCTAGACAACGGGTCAGCCTCCCCCATTATAAATATGCCATAGTGAGTGGTCCTTTACTTCCATCAAGGAAAAATTATCTCTTATCCGATCTGGGAAGGAATGTTTTTTGTGTGTCATAGGATTCATAACCTCCTTCTGGGATAAAACTTATGTTCCTAATAAAATGCTGAAGTGAAGTTTCAAGAGATGTATGTGAGATTAAGAATTTCTGGGGAGTTAGTTGCCCACATGCAACTGAATTTCAGCCTAGATTATTAACATTTAACCAGATAAATATATATACTATATATTAATTAACAGTTACTGAAGACTAATATATGTCATATGCAGCAAGGATACATGCCTTAATAGAGTTCATATTCTAGTGAGGACAAGAAATAATTAAAAGATAAACAAAATAGCAAATATACAGCTTTGGAATTTAAGAAATTCTAAGATAAAAATGAAACAAAGTTAAGAAAATAGAGTTGAGGTGGCAAGTAGATGGGAGTGTTTCAGTAGGATTTTCAAGTGTTTCGGTAGGATTTCACAAACAGCTTTTTAGGAAGGTGATATTTGAGCAGAGATATTTTTTTTGAAAAAAAATATTCCGGGCCCAGGTCAAAGCAAGAGTATGAGCCCTTTGGTGGAATTCCATAAGATTGTCAGGTTCTAGGTAATTCAGCTTCCACCTACTTATACACTATTCTTGATAAAGAAACTAGGCACCATTAAACNGTGAAAGATTGGACTTTTGAAAAAAAATATTCCGGGCGCAGGTCAAAGCAAGAGTATGAGCCCTTTGGTGGAATTCCATAAGATTATCAGGTTCTAGGTAATTCAGCTTCCACCTACTTATACACTATTCTTGATAAAGAAACTAGGCACCATTAAACCAAGCATCACAGATCCTTCAGTAAGAGAAGTAAATTTGTATCTTCAGGAAACTAAGAGAAAAACACTGTGGCAGCATGGAAATATATGTAAACAGCACTCTTGAAGGAAGACATTTTTTTTTAAAAAGATTTTGTTTGACAGAGAGCAAGCACAAGTAGGGAGAGCAGCAGGCAGAGGGAGAGGGAGAAGCAGGCTCCTCACTGAGCAGACAGCCCAATGCAGGGCTTGATCCCAAGACCCCAGAATCATGACCTAAGCCAGACGCTTAATAACCGAGCCACCTAGGCGCCCTAAGAAAGACATTTTGAAGCTTACACTTAATGTATGGAATATCAGCTTTTTCTAAATCTAATCAATTTTCTCCCTTCCCTGCTGGAATATCACAATTTTCAGACCCTGAGTGGTATCATTTTATAATAAGAAAACTTATGAATTAAAAGACAGGGATGCGAGTGCCCCCTTCATTTCCTTCCTACATGCAGATTTTAATAAATTGTGAAATATATTATTTTATATTTTAAGTCTACCATCTTATTTTCTGTGCCACCTTCCATCATAGTTATGGGAATATATCTCTGTCTAGATCTTAAACTTCCTGAGGTCAGGGGCCATGCTTCATTTATCTTGGTATCTGCTACCTATTACACAATACCCCACAGAGAGCTATTCTCAATACCTATTTGTTGAAGAAATGAAATTCATGTATAGGTACCTTCTATTAAGAAAGACTTAGCAACATTATAGATTCTAAATTTATTTCTTAGGAAAAAAGAAAAAAAACAGACACTCAAATACAGAAAAAAACTAGTGGTTGGCAGAGGGGAGGTGGGGGAACATGTAAAGGGGATAAGGGTATATTTATCTTTAAAAAAAAGTATATTTTTCTTGATAAGCACTGAGTAATGTATAGAATTGTTGAATCATTTTATTGTACCCCTGAAACTAATATTACAATGTATGTTCATTATACTTNAATCATTTTATTGTACCCCTGAAACTAATATTACAATGTATGTTCATTATACTTTAATAAAAATTAAATAATAAAAAAGAGATAAGAGTAAATAGTGTTATGAAGGCTGTACTGTTTATTGCTGTTGACTCAGAATCTAGCAAATATGGCTGGGAGTAAGCTAACAAGTACATTTTGAATACTGAACTAAAACATCTCAGACTTTATTCAACCAAGTGAATACTGGTCTTTAAAGCAATTAACTCAGGAATCCATTACTTTTTCCAATGATTGAGCCCTTGCTTGAAAAATTCTTAAAAAAAAAGTTATTTGACTTCTGAACAAAACTACAGGCTTCACAAGAAAAGTCAGGCCCCTTTCTTTATAGATATGTTTAATCATTGACCGATCAGAACCACTAACTCTAAATTCCAAAAAAAAAAAAATTTGTTATAGCAGAATCTCTATAATACAATAATAGCTGAGGAAATGCTCAGAATTAAATGGAAATGTGTTCATTTGATGTAAAAATTCAGATTTTAGAAACAATTATACATTAATGAGGAAATCAGCTCCTCTGTAATACATAGATACTGTCAGTAGAAAGAAAAAGTCCCCCCAAAATGAGCCTAACCACTTAATTGAATAATGTAACTGTTTCAAACATATATTATTAGCATAGGTTTCTAATAGTCTTTTTTACCTTTAGTAACTCAAGTTTCACTTCCCTTTATCTGAGGAAAATCCTATGCTATCTCTTCCTTTCCCAGAGAATCACAAATTCTGGTCTACTGATCACAGGCTGATGCTTAAGAAAGCCCTCTAGTTGTATTCATGTAAAAAAAATTTAAAAGCCTGTAATCTTAAGTAATCTTAATGAGTTACATTTCTTCCAGAAATGTAGTTCTTAATTATGGCAAAGTGTTAGAGTTGTTTTTATCTGTTTTTTTTTTTTAAATTCTTTTCTGTGGTCTTTATTTCTATCATAAAAACGTAAGCTTTAATGGTTATGCTATCAACAGGAAATAGAATAAAGTATATGTAAGATCCCACTGTCTATAATATCTCAAGAGTCATTATCAAGTCTCAATCATCAAATTTATGTACAACAACCAAGCATGCCCACAATTGCTGACTTTTCCCTCCCCAGACATGTTTAGTCAGATAACAAATCAGGGTGAGTTTAGTCAAGGGACTCATTTTCCTCTGGCAGTGATAACATTAGCTGTCACAACTGGAGTTTAAAGTCATGTACTTTGGGTCACATTTTCCTTGATCCAGTTCTGTTTCTGCCTCTGGCAATATCAGCAGCTGTGGTTATTATAACTACCCCCAGGTGACAGAACTTAGCATTTCATTTTTGGGGTTGTGGGGGAAAGGCAGTGAAAGGGATGGAAGGCTTAGTATGTGTATAATGTTTATGATATCCCCAAGTACCATACAGCTGAAAGAACACCATTTAATCATGTCTGCCTGAGATAGAACAGAGGGCAACATATATGGGTCGTCACTCAGGCAATAGTGCATTAACAATTCCTTTTTCTCCCCCAGTAATTCAAGTCACATTGGAAAAAAAAATAGGTTGCAGTTACTTCAAAGTTTTTTGCAACCTNATAGGTTGCAGTTACTTCAAACCTTTTTGCAACCTCAATCCTGATGAATATTATGTTGGTGTTCTTTCCATGATTCTCTTTCTTTTTCCTTTCCTGACCAAGGAGAAATCAATGCTTAAAAACAATCTTTTCAAGATTAGCATTTATTCTACAATCCAAAACAAAAAGTCATTTTAAAAACAATCTGAAATATCACCTAAGAAGAGAGATGCTAATTACTCAGAAAACTTAAGTTATTTCCTTTCTTAGTTAGCGATCAACCCCCTGTAAGTTCATCTACATGTGCTACATCAGTTCCTAAATAATATAAATGAAGACTTTCACAGTTTAAAGTCAAGCAAGTGGTCACATGTAAAAAATGCTTCAACTACTCAGAAAACTTAAGTTATTTCTTTTCTTAGTTAGTGATCAACCCCCTGTAAGTTCATCTACATGTGCTACATCAGTTCCTTCCTAAATAATATAAATGAAGACTTTCACAGTTTAAAGTCAAGCAAGTGGTCACATGTAAAAAATGCTTCATCCTTAGAACACAAACATATCAGCCATTATATTTTGTGCACTGCATTTTAACCATATTTTACCGAGGGTAAGGGCTCAATTGCTAAGGTTTGCTTTTGATTTTCTTATTATTTTAGCTGGATCTTTCCCTCTTTGCATAAAATCCAAAAAAGTCTTTTCCTAGAGAGTATTTTTGGAAAAAGTTGACTTCCTTTAAAAGTGTTAAATGACTAAAATATCCTGTTAGATCTGTCAGGAAGAGAAGTTTTTGCCAGGCAGGTAAATAAACAACACCTGTGCAGAGGTATCTCACAGCCCTTAAACCCTAAAGGCACATTAAAACCTCTAATTTAGTTCATAATTCTAAACCAGTTTAATGGAGAGGGTATTGATTTGCAATGACTGAAATGATCTTAGACAATGTTTGCTTTTATTTATGTGGAATTCACCCACCTACCTCACAAGCCCTTCCGATGCCACATCCCTTTTCTAATTTAGTTCATAATTTAGTTCATAATTCTAAACCAGTTTAATGGAGAGGGTATTGATTTGCAATGACTGAAATGATCTTAGACAATGTGTGCTTTTATTTATGTGGAATTCACCCACCTACCTCACAAGCCCTTCCAATGCCACATCCCTTTTCCATTCACGTTTGTGTACACATTCACAATTCGACACTCTGCAAATAAGCTATTAAGTATCCCCAAGCTCTGTCTGCTACACTGTAGATGGCTTAGTGAAAATAGGAACTTGACATCTTTGTCACAGGTGATACAGAAAGCAAGAGGCAGGGGATGAAATCATTAAGTCCTGCTTCCACCTTTTGACACTCTCCTCGGCTTTATGCTGATTGCTCTCAAGGTCAAAGATCAGCTAGGCTGCCTTTTCACCACTATGCTGACACTTACGGATGCAATAAGAACCCTAGTGAGGTGGGGGGAATTCCTCCTGCCACTAAACTGTTTAGGATCTTTGCACAAATAAAGAATCCAGAATATGCCACTTTTCCTCAGCATCTTTTAATTTTTCAGTATATTTCTCTCTATCCAGCCAGAATTATAGTTGCTATAAATATTATGATGGCTTCTTACATGAAAGTTGTTTCTTTTTAATGACTAAATCATACTCGAAAGGTACATTTTCTTTACCTTGTGAGTATAAGCAACTTTGGTGTCTAGTACTGATTTAAAGTCTATCAGATACTCAATTGTTGTGCCATCCTATAAAAGAATTAAATTGAAATGATTTAGGGGAGACTGGAAAGATGGCAGAGTAAGAGGACCCTAAGCTCATCTCTTTCCATACACTCTAGATAACACTCACGTCAGTTTAAATAACCCAGAAAACAACCCGAATATTGGTAGAACAAATTCCACAACTAAAGGTAAAGAAGAGGCCACATTGAAGAGGGTAGGAAGGGTGGAGACAGTGGGGAGCCAAACAGACCAATGCCATCCATGGTGGGGAGAGAGCCACGGGCTTGGAGAGGAAAGAGAAATAGACTGTCATATTGAGGAGCCTGCACAGGGAAGATGAAGCCCCATAACATTTGCCTTTGAAAGCAAAAGAAGCCAAATTCCCTGAGTTACAACCAGCGGGACTTAAAGCCTAGAATTTTAGAAATTAGTGGGCTCAGTTCTGAGAGCCCTAAGGACAATAGGAAGCTGAGTTCCTGACCTTAAAGAGACGGCACGACAAGCAGCCCACAGAGTTACAGCATAGAAACAGCACTTTTGAAAACGACTGGTACATATGGGAGAGAGAGTAGTTTACTCATTTCAGAGTATGTCCTGGAGGAGCAAAGATTGCTGAGGGACTTCCTCAGGAACAAAGGAGCTAGAAGGCACCGTCTCCCTCTCCTTCCCCCAGCATAAACACACAACCACCTGTGGGAACCAGTGCAGCATCGACACTCACTACTTAACTTGCTTTCACCAAGTCCCACCCCACCACCCTTTAGCTGATCCATCTTTCCCAGTCATGTTTACCTCAGTCTCAGCAAGGCACGTATCCACCCCTAAAAGACTACCACAGAACTTGCTGACTCTTGACTTGGGCATTTTTTGGGGTCTTGGTCCCAGCTGTAGTGGCAGCAGTGGCTGCAGTGGTGGTGGCAGCAGTAACGGTTGGCCCTTCAGAAGCCCAAGGCACACTTTGTTCAAATTGGGCATTCCACCTGCTTCATGGATCTGCCCAGGCTGGCCCCTCCCAGATGTGAAGGCAGGACTAATTTCCTAGCAGGCCAGTGCACACCTAGTGAAAACTGTATGCCCCACCCCAGCTGAGAAACAAAAACTCTGTAAAACAGACAAAGAGAGCCATTGAAGATGACTGCATTGAAGGAAAAAGCAGCCAGGATACAAGAGCAGGGCACATGCAACACACGTGGGAGACACCAACTGATGCACCAGGTTCTAATGAACAGAGGACACCACACTTTAGGGCACTACAGGACCTCTTCTTCATATGGCCATTACTTCCAAGAGGAGGAGATGAAACTGACTTTCCTATTGCACAGAAACAGAGATTTAGACAAAATGAGAAAACAGAAAAATATGTCACAAATGAAAGAACAGGACCAAACTACAGCAAGAGACAAGCAAATCAGATGTAAGTAATATATCTGCTAGAGAATTTAATGTAATGATTAAAAAGACACTCACTGGAATTGAGAAGATTTGAGGACATCAATGAGACTCTTAATAAAGAGAGAAAAAAGAACCTATCAGAGATGAAGAACACAATAAATGAAATTAAAAATATACTGGATAGAATGAATAACAGGGTAGAGGAAGCAGAGGAATGAACTAGTGAACTGGAAGATAGAGTAGTGGAAAGTAATCAAGTTGAGCAGGTGAGAGAAAAAAAAATATGCAAAATGAGAATAGACTTAGGGAGCTCCACAGCTCTATCAAGTGTAATAACATTAGCATTATGGGGATCTCAGAAGAAAGGAAGAGGAGGAGGAAAAGAGACAAAAGTGGGCAGAAAACTGTGTTGAAGAAATAATAGCTGAAAACTTCCCTAACTGAGGAAGGAAACAGACACCCAGACCCAGGAGGTGCAGAGATTCCCCCAACAAAATCAAACTAAGGAGGTCCACTCCAAGACACATAGTAATTTTTCAGCAGAAACTGCAGTCCAGAAGACAGTGGTATGATATATTCAAAATCCTGAAAAGGAAAAAAATGCAGTCACGAATACTCTATCTGGCAAAGCTCTGATTCAGAATAGAAGAAGAGATAAAGAGTTTCTCAGGCAAACAAAAACTAAAGGATTTCACAAAGGCTAAACCAGCCCTACAAGAAATGTTAAAGGGGGCTCTTTGAGTGGAAAGGAAAGACCATAAGGAAGAATAAGAAAAGTAGGAAACATAAAAGCAGTAAAAATAAGTATATCTGTAAAAATCAGTCAAGGGATTCACAAAATAAAGAGGATGTAAAATATGACAACCTATACCTAAAACATGGGGACAGAAGAGTAAAGAATGGGTTCAAACTTAAGTGACCATCAACTTAATATAGACTGCTATATTCAGAAGATGTTACATACAAACCTAATGGTAACTGCAAATCAAAAACCAGTAATAAATATGCAAAGAATAAAAAGAAACGGATCCAAGTATATCACTAAAGAAAGCTAGCAAACCATGAAAAAGAGCAAGAGAGGAGAGGGACAGAGAAACTACAAAACAACCACAAAACAAATATCAAAATGTCAATAAATACATATCTATCAATAATGACTTTGAATGTAAATGGAATTAATGTTCCAATCAAAAGATATAGAGTGATGGAATGGATAAAACGAAACAGAACAAAATAAGACCCATCTATATGCTACCTACAGGAGACTCATTTCAGACCAAAAGACATATGCAGATTGAATGTGAGGGGATGGGGAAATATTTATCATGAAAATGTATGTCAAAAGAAAGCTGGGGTAGCAATACTTATATAAGACAAAATAGACTTTAAAACAAAGACTATAACAAAAGACAAAGAAGGACACTAATAATAAAGGGGACAATCCAACAGGAGGATATAACAATTGCAAATATTTATGCACCTAACATAGGAGAACCCAAATACATAAAACAGTTAATAACTATCATTAGGAAATAATCAATAGTAATACATTAATAGTAGGGGACTTTAACACCCCACTTACATGGATGGACAGATCATCCAAGCAGAAAATCAACAAGGAAACAGTGGCTTTGAATGACATCTGGAACAGATAGATTCAACAAACATATTCAGAACACTCCATCTTAAAGCAACAGAATACACATTCTTCCCAAGTGCTCATGGAACATTCTCCAGAGTAGATCACATGTTAGGCCACAAAACAAGTCTCAACAAATGCAAAAAGATCAAAGGCATACCAAGCATCTTTTCCAACCACAAGAAAAAAACTGGAAAGAGCACAAATACATGGAGGTTAAATAACCTGCTACTGAACAATGAATGGGTCAAACAATAAGTCTAAGAATAGATAAAAAATTACATAGAAACAAATGAAAATAAAAACACAACAGGCCAAAATCTTTGGAATGCAACAAAAGTGGTACTAAGAAGAAAATTTGTAGCATTACAGGCCTACGTCAAGCGAGAAAAATCTCAAATAAACATCCTAACCTTAAATACAAAGGAGCTAGAAAAAGAACAAATAAAACCCAACCCCAGCAAAAGGAATGAAATAATAAAGATTAGAATAGAAATGAATGATGTAGAAACTAAAAAAACAATAAAACAGACCAATGAAACCAGGAGCTGTTTCTTTGAAAAGATCAACAAAATTGATAAACCTTTAGCCAAAATAATAAACAAACAAATAAACAGAGGACTCAAATGAGCAAAATCACAAATGAAAGAGGAAAAAATTGCAACCAACACTACAGAAATACAAAGGATTATAAAGGAATATTATGAAAACAATATGCCAACAAGTTGGGACAACCCAGAAATGGATAAATTCATAGAAATATATAACATACCAAAACTGAAGCAGGAAGAAAGAAAAAAATTGAACAAACTGATAACCAGCAATGAAATTCAATCAGTAATCAAAAAATCCCCAACAAACAAAAGTCCAGGAACAGACGGCTTCACAGCCAAATTCTACCAGATATTTAAAGAGTTAATATCCATTCTTCCCAAACTATTCAAAATAATGCAAAAGGAAGGAAAACTTCCAAATTCATTCTATGAGGCCAGCATGACCCTGATACCAAAAACAGGTAAAGACACAACAACAACAAAAAAAGAGAACTACATGTCAATATCTCTCAAGAACACTGATGTAAAAATCCTCAACAAAATATTAGCACACTGAATCAATCAATACATTTAAAAAAATCATACATCATGATCAAGTAGGATTTATTCCTGGGTTGGAAATGTGGTTTAATTGTGTAAAACTATCAACGTGATATGTCACATCAACAAGAGAAAGGAAATAAATCATATGATCATTTCAATAGATATAGAAAGAGCATTTGACATAGTACACTTCATTCATAATAAAAAAAGCCCTCAACAAAGTATGTCTAGAAGGAACATACCTCAACATAATAAAGGACTTATATGAAAAATCCACAGCCAGTATCATACATAATGGTGAAAAATTGAGAGCTTTTCCCCTAAGGTAAGGAATAAGACAAGGATGTCCCCTCTCACCACTTTTATTCAACGTAGTACTGGAAGTCCTAGTCACAGCAATCAGACAACAAAATGAAATAAAAAGCATCCAAATTTGTAAGGAAGAAGCAAAACTCTCACTATTTGCAGATGACATGATATTATAGATAGAAAACTAAAGATTCCACCAAAAAAAAACTACTAGAACTGATAAATGAATTTGGTAAAGTCACAAGATACAATCAATGTATAGAAATCTGCTGNTTCTCACTATTTGCAGATGACATGATATTATAGATAGAAAACTAAAGATTCCACCAAAAAAACTACTAGAACTGATAAATGAATTTGGTAAAGTCACAAGATACAATCAATGTATAGAAATCTGCTGCATTTCTATACACCAATACTGAAGCAGCAGAAAGAGAAATTAAGAAAACAGTACCATTTATAATTGCACCAAAAACAATAAAATACCTGAATAAACTTAATAAAGGAGGTGGAAAGACTTGTACTCTGAAAAATATAAAACAGTGATGCAAGACATTAAAGACAACACAAAGAATTGGAAAGATACCACATGCTCATGGATTAGAAGAATAAATATTGTTAAATGTCTATATTGCCCAGATCAATCTAGATTTAATGCAATCACTATCAAAATACCAATAGTATTTTTCACAGAACTAGAACAACCAAACCTAAAATGTATATGGAACCACAAAAGACCTCAAATAGCCAAAACAATCTTGAAAAAGAAAACTTGAGGTACCACAATTCCAGACTTCAGGTTATATTACAAAGCTGTAGTAATCAAAACAGTACTGGCCCAAAATAGGACACATGGATCAACAGAACAGAATAGAAAGCCCAGAAATAAACCCACAATTATATGGTCAATTAATCTTTGATAAAGGAGGCAAAACTATGCATTGGGAAAAAGAAGTCTCTTCAACAAATGTGGGAAAACTGGCAGCTCCATGCAAAAGAATGAAACTGGACCACTTTATTTCACCAGACACACACACACACACACACACACAAAAAAAAACTCAAAATGGATTAAAGACCTAAATGTGAGTCCTGAAACCATAAAAATACTAGAAGAGAGCACAGGCAGTAATTTCCCTGACATTGGTCATAGCAACATCCTTCTAGACATGTCTCCTGAGGCAAGAGAAATGAAACCAAAAATAAGCTATTGGAACTACATCAAAACAAAAAAACTGCTACATAGCAAAGGAAACAACCAAGAAAACTAAAAGGGAACCTTCTGAATGGGAGAAGATATTTACAAATGACATATATGATAGAGGGTTAAGGAATTTATTCAACTCAACATCCCAAAATAATCCAATTAAAAATGGGCAGAAGATACAGACATTTCTACAAAGAAGATATACATTCAGTCAACAGACACATGAAAAGATGCTCAACATCACTCATCATCAGGGAAATACAAATCAAAACCACAATGACATATCACCTCACACCTGTCAGAATGGCTAAAATCAAAAATTCAAGAAACAAGCGTTAGTGAGGATGTGGAGAAAAAGGAACCCTTGTGTAATGTTGGTGGGGATGCAAACTGGTACAGCCACTGTGGAAAACACACTGGAGGTTTTCCCAAAGATTAAAAATGGAACTACTCTATGATCCAGCAATTGCACTACTGGATATTTACCCAAAGAATATGAAACACTAATTTGAAGGGACATATATGCAATTTTATATTTACTACAACATTATTTATAATAGCCAAACTATGGAAGCAGCCCAAGTGTCCATCAATTAAATGAGCTGATAAAGAAGATGTGAAATATTATAATGGAATATTATTCAACCATAAAAAATAACAAAATCTTGTCATTTGAGGGGCACCTGGGTGGCTCAGTTGTTAAGCGTCTGCCTCCGGCTCAGGGCGTGATCCCGGCATTCTGGGATCGAGCCCCACATCAGGATCCTCCACTATGAGCCTGCTTTCTTCCTCTCCCACTGCCCCTGCTTGTGTTCCCTCTCTCGCTGGCTGTCTCTCTGTCAAATAAATAAATAAAATCTTTAAACAAAAAAAAAAAAATCTTGTCATTTGAAACAACATGGATAGATCTACAGAATATAATGCTAAGCTAAATGAGCCAGTCAGTGAAAGATAAATACCATATGATCTCATCCATATGTGGAATTTAAGAAAGAAAGCAAACAGAGGGGAAAAAGAGAAACAAATCAAAAAACAGTCTTAACTATAGAGAACAGACGGTTACTAGAGGAGGTGAGTGGGGTGATGCGTGAACTAGGTGAAGGGGATTAAGAGTACACTTATCATAATGAGCATTGAATAATACACGGAACCACTTATACTGTACACGTGAAACTAATTAATACTGTATGTTAACTGCACTGGAATTAAAATGTTTAAAAAATAATAATAAATTGAAAAGATTCGGAGGCTAAAATACCTTTAATTGTTGTGTAAATGCTGATTTGCTCCTTGCCTACATGTATGTATAACCCGTTTACCAGTTTATTCAGCACCCTGAATTGTGGGGAGTTGGCAGTGAGGGAGACATATGCAAAACCTTTTATATGTTCCTCAATCTCAGCCTTCAGTTATGCTATGCCAATGTCATTACTCTGCTCAAAACCCTGTGATAGACCGAAGGCCAATTCTCCTACAATGGCCTAAACTGACTACATAATTTCAAACCCACCCCTTACTGCTTGCCTTTGCTACTTACCTGCTCTCCTCTCCTACTGTCTTCTGACCTCCATATTCTCACTTAAACATGACCGTTATGCTCCTCCCATAGGAGTTGGCATAGCTGTTCCCTCTTACTGAAATGTTCTTCTTTAACTCCCAAATTTTTATTTAAGTCCTATCCTTTCATTGAGCTCCACACTGACTGCTTTATTTGAAAATGAAACTGCTCTCCCTATCAAATACCTGATTTTCTTTACCTTGTACCAATGTGTTTGTTTTGCCATAGCACTTTTTATCTTTTTTAAGCACTTTTTACCTTCTAACACAGAATACAATTTACTTATTTTTATATTTATAATTTATTGTGTGTCTTCTCCCACTGCAATGTTATATGCATGACCATAGTGACCTTTGTTATGTTCTGGGATCCATTCAAAACACCCAGCATGGTTTGGCATATAGTATATGTTCAATAAATCTTTATTGAATGAATACATGAATAATTTGTCATGTCCTTTAAGGCAGAAACTGTAATTTCCAAGTCACTTTTAGGTAAAATAAAAGATTAGGACAACTTAATGCAGTTTAAAATTTCAATCTTATATTCTCCTTTATGTCCAATATTTACTCTGCTTCAGCCTAAGGAACTCTGAGTGAGAGCCTGATGATTATATTTTTCCAAACTCCACCTGTGATGGCCCAGTTGTAGGTGTCAGCTTGTGAGACTATAACCAGTAGTTATCCAAACACTGATGTAGGTTTTGCTGTGAAGGTATTTTGTAGACAGCTTATAATCAGTTTATGTTAAGTAAGGAAAATCATCCTAGACCATCTGTACTGCCTTACTCACAAAACTGAATGGACCTATAAAAAGAAGGCTTAGAAAGGAAAAATCTGATTTGTGGATAGCAGCTTCAGCTTGTGCTTAAGAGCTTCAGTCTACCCTTCCTGACAGTTTGACCTCCAGATTTTAGAATTGCCTACCCAGGCATCACAATCACATAAACCAATTCTTCACATGAAATCTCTTAATACATATCTCCCTACTGGTTCTGTTTCTTTGATGTAACCCTGACAGACACACCTCCTACATAGCAACCCCCCCCTAAATGTGTTGAGACCAGTGGAGCAGAAATCAGGGTAAATAAAAAACATTTTTCCTTTATTGTTTAAAGCTACTAGGTGCTGTGGTTTTATTTTATTCACTTTCCGGTTATTGGCAGACTAGATGGTCAGCTGCTACACGGAGCTCACAAGTGAGCTTTTATGTGTTCGGCAGATATTCCCTCTGCATATGCCCCAGGAAGAGAGCTGACACCTCATTTGACATTTCTGGACCACTTCACCTACCCTCAACAGAAATCTGCACATAGTCTGTTGATTCTGGGTTTTTCTAACCAGGAAGTCTTCACTCTTGGGTCAAGTCCTGTAAAATGGCTCAAGCCTTGTTGTTCTGTGCCACCAGCCTTGGGTTCATACATCTTGACTCGTCACATGGTGGGAGGGCTTACTGCTTCCTACTTCACCCTCTCCTCACCCTGTCATCTTCCTGCAGCTCTCTTTTCCTGCTCAAGTACACACAGAGCAGAGCCAAACCATACCCTGAGCAAATTTCACAGGAATTTGGCCACTTTCTGTGCATCCAGCAGAAATAATCATCACTAAGTGTGGTATCTGAAGTATTAAAGATATTATATGCTACATACATAAATCAATAGGATTTGTTAAAACCAAAAAATTCACCCATTAAAGACTTACTTTTGATTAATACATAACTTTCCTATGGTTACCATAATAAATTATCATAGATTGGGTAGTTTAAAACAACAGAAATGTTCACTCAGTTTTGGAGCCCAGAAGTCTGAAATCAAAGTGATAGCAGGGCCACCCTCCCTGAAGAGACTCTAGGGGAGAATCTGTTCCTTGCATCTTCTAGTTTCTGGTGATGGCCCAGTATTCCTGGACTTTGGCTCCACCACCCTCTCCTCTGTGTCTCTCTCATAAGCATACTTGCCATGGGATTTAGAGTTATCCAGATAATACAAGATTATCTCCTCATCTCATGATTCTCAATTTATTTACATCTACAAAGAACTTTTTTCCAAATAAAGCAGTGCTCACAAATTCCAGGGATTAAGATGTGGACAAATCTTTTGGGGGTCCACCATGTGGCCAACTACAGATGTTAGATACGGATCATATTTTTTTCTTTTTATTTTTTTTAAAGATTTTATTTATTTATTCTACAGAGATAGAGACAGCCAGCGAGAGAGGGAACACAAGCAGGGGGAGTGGGAGAGGAAGAAGCAGGCTCACAGCAGGAGAGCCTGATGTGGGGCTCGATCCCAGAATGCCGGGATCACGCCCTGAGCCGAAGGCAGTCGCTTTACCGCTGTGCCCACCCAGGCGCCCCTGGATCACATTTTTTTCTTAATCCCAAATAATTTATTTGTAGGTAATATATAGGAAAATGTGGTCAGTCAACTGCCTTTGATCTGCACTCTTAGCTTCCACTGATGGCCCTCTTATAATCTCTTGTTAATACAATAGAGAAAACGATTCTTTCACAACATAAGTGAAAACATACTGCTTCTTCCCATTTTTTAACTGGATTTTTTGTTTTTTGGGTGTTGAGTTTGATAAGTTCTTTATAGATTTTGGATACTAGAGCTTTATCTGACAAGACATTTGCAAATATCTATAAGCAGTCACTCTGAAAAACAGTATGGAGGTTCCTCAAAAAGTTAAAAGTAGAGCTACCCTATGACCCAGCAATTGCATTACTAGGTACTTATCCAAAGGATACAAACAGTGATTTGAAGGGACACATGCAACCCAATGTTTATAGCAGCAATGTCCATAATAGCCAAAATATGGAAGGAGCCCAGATGTCCATTGACAGGGGAATGGATAAAGATAAAGATATGCATATGGAATATTACTCAGCCATCAAAAAGAATAGACTCTTGCTATTTGCAATGACATGGATGGAACTAGAGTATATTATGCTAAGCAAAACAGTCAGAGAAAGAAAAATACCATTTCAGTTATATGTAAAATTTAAGAAACAAAACAGATGAACACAGGGGAAGGGAAGAAAAAATGAAATAAGATGAAAATAGAGAGGGAGGCAAACCATAAGAGACACTGAACTCTAGGAAACAAACTGAGGGTCACTGAAGGGGAGGTGGGTGGGGGCAGGGGTAATTGGGTAATGTGGATTAAGGAGGGCACTTGATGTAATGAGCACAGGGTGTTATATGCAACTGATGAATCACTAAATCCTACCTCTGAAACTAATAATACAGTGTATGTTAACTAAATTGAATTTGAGTAAAGAATTAAAAAAAAGAACCAACACATTGCTTCTTTACTCAAAATCCTTCTGTGATGTCCATTCTATTCTGTCCCCAGTCTCACACATCACAAAAACTCAGGTGTGGTATTTGCCCAACAGGCCCTATGAGACCTGCTGCTTCCCTGCACTTCCTCTTTGCTGGCCTCATTTTGCAATAGTCTCACCCTCATGCAATCTACAACAGTCCTTTGTTCATTTGTTCTCTGTTCTCTGAGCCTGTGAGGTAGGTTTCCACATTTATATTTGCTGTTCTTTCTGCCTAAAATGCTTTTCCCTAAGATGTTTATAAATCTTGCCTATTTCCTCCCTAAATCTTTGCATAAAGATCACCTTTTCAGTTGGGCATATAGAAGGTTGTCAATTGTTCCTATCCACTTGTTTTACATATTTTTCTCCAAACTGTTCATCTTAAAAAAAAAGATTTTTATTTATTTGAGACAGAGAGAGGGAGAGAGAGAATGAAAGCGCACACGTGGGGGGAGGGAGAAACAGACTCCCCCCTGAACAGGGAGCCTGATGTGGGGCTTGATCCCGGGACCCCGGGATCATGACCTGAGCCAAAGGCAGCCACTTAACCGACTGAGCCACCTGGGAGCCCCTGTACCTCATCTTTCAATATAGCATATAGTTTACTTACTACTTTCCTCCAGTATATGTTTCATCCCACAAACGGGAAGGTCCCGGAGATAGGGATTTTTATTGTTTTATTCACCACTGTAACCCTGGAGACAAAAAAAATGTTGACACACACAAGGTTCTCAATAAAGATTGACTGAATGAATCCATAAAGAACTCATCTACATGTTATTTTTAATTTTATATAAATGTTAAAGAAAAGCATATAAATAGACGTAAATATTTCCATTTAATATTCTACTTTGATTATGTTTAATGTAAGCCAACACTCTAGTTAACATTAGAATATGATCCATAGTATTCTAATCATAGCAATAAGAAAAGTACCTCTTGATAAAATGAAGTGTGTGATATTTGGGAGTGGAAGGGACCTGCTTAGAGAAAATTCAAGTAGCAGGTGTAAAAGGGGAATTAGAATTATGTAGATGACTTTGGTTTAATACCTTGACTTTAAGTTATAGAAACATCATTTTCCATCTATTCTTCTAGTTTCCTTAATTCTAAATCAGAGAAGGCAGATGCACTAGGCAAGAATGATAACCAGTGTATTCCATGTTCTCTCCAGCACTATGCTGGAGTATCTTGTTCAAATTACATATGGGACAAAAGCTCTTGTCCTCATGGAAATGGGATCACTATAGATGCAATTTTTCTTCCTGGGATTATGTTTAAATAATAGCACAAATATGTATCTTCGGGATTCAAAAATTAATTCATGCCACCAACATGGAAAGAAATTAATTGGAACATTTATTTGTCTGTGGGCAAATAATAATGGCACAAGAACTAGCTTTCTCTGCTCTTTGCAAGGTCCTCATCAGTGTGATTGATCTTTAGTATCTGATTTACACAGGTGGTACCATGGGTAGTCAGGAAGGATGCTGCATGATGCCTCTCTCTGCAAGTTGGTTAAGAATGTTATGAAGGTCTTTTTCAAAGCCCTTTACACTGTAACTGTTTGGTTTTTTTGTTTTTTGGTTTTTTTCTATATATTTATAAAGAGCTCTGATATCTGTCACATTGTTTCTTTGTGGCCCTGCAAGATCTGAAGTCTGACAGAGCTTTGAAAAACCTGAAGCAGTTATTGTAGATGAAAAGTTTGAAGCCAGCCCATATTTTTAAAAATATATTTTTCTACTGGAGAACAAAAAACACCATCTAAAAAAACCAAAAATATGTGTTAGTTAAGCTCTCACTTTATTTTTTTTTAAAGATTTTATTTATTTATTTGACAGAACCAGTCAGCGAGAGAGGGAACACAGCAGGGGAGTGGGAGAGGAAGAAGCAGGCTCCCAGCGGAGGAGCCCGATGTGGGACTCGATCCCGCAACGCCGGGATCACGCCCTGAGCCAAAGGCAGAGGCTTAACGACTGCGCTACCCAGGCGCCCCCAAGCGCTCACTTTAAGCATTGCAAATCGATTCAGGGTCAATGAAATAGTTTTGAAATACTTTTGCTGGCAATAAAACAATATTGAGGGAAGAGAGATCCATTCAAACTCCTTTAGTATCTTTAAAAAAAAAGAAAGAAAGAAACTAAATCATTGTCCCAAAGCAAATAAATTTAAGCAGTAAATAAAATAAATAAGTATCATTCATCTAGTTAATTCCCCAATCCTACAAAGAAATTCAATTTCAAAATTACCAATGCTTATTACGGATACTATATTGTTTTAAAGTCTAAATCATAATGTGGTCAAGGTGAAACTGCTATACCTGATGTGTCTTTCTGTTAAGGCAACATTAGAATAACACTCCTCCTTTACCTATTAATGCTCTCTCAGAGTAGTGCAAGTTATCTGAGCAGGGTGCTTCTGATTGTGATCAGTGCATTATGGCTCAACCCTCTCTCTTCCTTCATTTTGGAACCCAATTAATCCACAGGAAACATACATTCTTCTTTTACTCCTCCCTGCTACAAATTTTACAGGAGCAAAACCAGACTGTGGTGTCTCTCCAGATCTGATTGGATTGGGCCCCTAAATGTGGGGGCAAGGATCAGATAGAAACTGGTGGCATGACTGGTGAAAGGATTCACCCAAGGCAGAACAAAGGAGATAGAAGTTTATTGAATACACAGCAAGGGGGCAAGGGCTGGTGGGCAGGACAGCTAAGGAGAGACTGTCTGAAAGGAGGCAGTGAGTAAGGGCTGTTTGTAAAGGAGGAAGGTGAGGAGGTATGGGGATGTTGGAATTTTCCCTTTTTTGGTAACTGTGTCTGGTTGTAAGTAGCTCAGTGGCTAGTTAGGGCTTATGGGTATTTGGAAGTGGTTTGTCTGATGGGCCTGTCTGTATTCAGCCAGGTGGTCACTGTGGGCCTTTCTGCCTTGCTCTACATTTCATTGCTCAAGCTTATTGCCTAAAACTGTCCTCTACATAGACCACAGTGAAGTTTGCTGTATATAAATCTGTATAAATCGGGCATTTAGTATTAGGAAACTTGTTATTGTCACATGTCTATATTCCCCTGTATCAGCATCTTTAGTAAGAAAAAAAGATATTTATCTCCATCTGCCTGTCTGCTTTCACTTATTTTCTCAAGTGGTTCAGAACATGGGAGGGGAAAGACAAGGTTATCGTTTTTTGGTCTCTCAAACTCCAGTGACCAAACTGCGGTTTTATTTTTTAAAAGCTTAATTTTTAAAACATTGGGACATCACATATAAACAACATAGCAACAATGTTTCTTTTTAATAGCTTTTATTATTTCTAAAATTTAAATAAATATCGTGAGTTTTAATGGCCAGATAGTTCTTCCTATAAAATATTTTACTATATTAATTTGTATACTTATTTAATTTATATATATTAAACATTGAATAGGGGATCAAGAAACTTCTGTTAAATTAATAACCCACCATAGGTTTGAAATAGTCCAAAAATCTTTTACACTTATGAATAAATAAGTTACTCCATGCTCAAAATAAGCCCTGCTATTTGAATTTTCTTTCCACAGTTGCCGAGACTACTTTTTTTTACACATTTAAATAACCAACCATAAATGTAATCAGTACCTCTAACTTTTTCCAAAGAAGGAAAATAAGGAAAGAGTACTTCAACTCTCCACTGTACAAGTCTTCATCAGTAAAATCCTTATTACGGTTTTCTAGAATTTTAATTCTACCTCTTGTTATAACACCAAAAACTTGCTATCATTTTCTCTGACATATACTTAAAGCCCCTCTTTCTCCCAAATACTATATTAAAAAATTATAATAGTATCAGAGTTCATTCAAATAAACAGAAAATTTTAACAGAGG
>NC_048232.1:59141384-59190301 GCF_002007445.2 Ailuropoda melanoleuca
AACTTTACATCGGAATCTGGGGATATACTGTATGGTGATTAACATAATATAATAAAAAAAAATAAAAAAAAAAGAAGATAGGAAAACAGCTCTTAGAAGAACTCCCAGTTTCACTGAAATATCTGGTTCTTTTCAATCTACTTCCATCCTTTTCTTTTGAATAAATGACATTTCAGAGAGATCTTAGAAATTCTTATAATGACTTTGGGATGTAGCCCTGGGATCCAACTCATTAAATAGTCCTGTCAATTTCCACTAAATATCTCTAGTCCCTGTCCAACTATTTCTAGTCCCTGCANAATTTCCACTAAATATCTATCTCTAGTCCCTGTCCAACTATTTCTAGTCCCTGCAATGTTTTAGAACAACCATTCTTTTGGGGTGTTACAAATGGAAACATGTCTGCCTTCATCCACAGAGCCTCACAAACCAGGGATATCCAATATTACATCAAACTCAGTAGCCAACTGTTTAAAAAACAAAAACAAACACAAACAAACACAAACTCAAGCAAATTTCCCTAATAGCAGACACTGGTCAAACTTACCTACCATATTTTGAAATTTCCTAAAAGTCACCATGTGAGCATGGATGCACATTATAATGTTAGCCATAATAATATTAAGAAAAAGAGATAATTAACATTTATCAAATACATAATTTTACTTTAATAAATATATATAAAATTTCTTTTTATATTTATTTCTAAACTATCAAATATTAATATTTCTGAGTTAAATATAAACCCCCAAAAAAGTGTTTCAGTTTTTTGACAGTCTGGTGAAGTTTAAGGACCTACCTCAACTCAGAACAATCATTTAAATGCATTAAGTAAAAGATATAAAATTATTTAAAATAATTATATTGAAATGCTATTTAAAATAGCTTAATTATAATATAGTAAAATGATGTATGCACTTCATGATTAATGTATTAAATATTTGTATCTTGTGGTGGATTGAATAACTACCATAATTCTAAAGAAGTAATGTTTCAAGATTATCTGGAACAACTGCAATGAGGTACCAAACTATTTGAGTAATACTGTTAATATTACTGTGGGTTTTTGTCAAAATTCCTGATTAGAGAAAAGCTCAATTACAATTAGAGAACAGAGAAAATAAAGATGTAATTTTTTTGTATCCAGTTGGTAGATCATTTAAATTCTATCCATGGACTCTGGGGATATATAGCACTCAGATTAAAAACCTACAAATTAAACCAATTACTGAGGCCTCTATATCTTTAAGATAGAAGTTACCTTAAATAGATTCTTAATCAGTTTATTTATCATATTGTAATATTTATAATATCTGGTATGAGTAACATTAAAAGTTATATTTAAATATTTAAGGTGTGCTCAATTGCTTAAATAGCAAATATAATTAAGAATATTAATAATTAACATATATGCACTAAAACATATAACAGGAAAAACATTACTTTTATGGTATGATTCTAACATTCATAACGAAAAAAAGAAAAACTTAACTGCATTAGTATTATATTTAAGGACTTAAAAAAGCAATTTTCTTTTTAAAAAGTTCAATTATTTTTTCTAATCTCTCTCTTGTTTGAATATAATTTCTCTCTAACCAATTTAGGTTTTATTACATTTCTAAGTATGTGTATATATATTTTTTTTTCCAAAGCTGAAATTAGCCCTTTGGGCCTAGCAAGTCGTGGATGATCACAGAACTTTCTGCAATCACATTACTAATCAATTTAAAATCCTTTGTTGCTCATCTCCACTAACAGCCTAAAAAAAGAGCAGAATATGATCTTCAGGGACAACCAAAGGACAGAGGATAAAGCTGGAAATGGTTCTGTGATATTTTCTCTAATGCTGCATTACTTACTACTTTGAGGGTTTCTGAAGTAAGACTGAAAATATATTTAAATTATCTGTGGATCTCTTGGTATCAGAAGACATAAAATCATGATGGATCTTTGAAGTACTAACCTAAAGACCTCAATAAGTTACTTACGCTTCCTAGCATGCAATTTTCTCCACTGCAATATGGCAATAAAAATCACCTTACAATCATNTTCACATTACTAATCAATTTAAAATCCTTTGTTGCTCATCTCCACTAACAGCCTAAAAAAAGAGCAGAATATGATCTTCAGGGACAACCAAAGGACAGAGGATAAAGCTGGAAATGGTTCTGTGATATTTTCTCTAATGCTGCATTACTTACTACTTTGAGGGTTTCTGAAGTAAGACTGAAAATATATTTAAATTATCTGTGGATCTCTTGGTATCAGAAGACATAAAATCATGATGGATCTTTGAAGTACTAACCTAAAGACCTCAATAAGTTACTTACGCTTCCTAGCATGCAATTTTCTCCACTGCAATATGGCAATAAAAATCACCTTACAATCATATTGTGAGCATCAACATTACTAATAACTTTCTGCACTGAAAACTGTGTTAGTCTTGGTTATTTTCGTCATTATTAACTTTGGTAATCAATTTATTCAACAAGTATGCATTCAGTGCTCTGTGTGGCAACCACATCTTTAGATTCTGAATGTACAACAGTGAACAAGGCACCTCAAAGAGATTCACTACGTTGAGGATGGTGAGAAAGAGTTCATGTTAACTGGATGAGATTATCGTTACGTATATCCATATTGCCATGACGAGACAAATGACGGTATGGCAGAAGAGAACGAATATACATTTTTAAATAACACCTGATAAGTTTACAGTCATAAGAAAATAACTTTTTACTTTGACTCTAAAAACTTACTAAAATTTGATATCAGATAAGAGGAACATCAGGACAATATATTTAATTCAATTTAAGAACATTTTCTATAAAAGTGATATTGCCAGACAGTCTGTTGTTAAGTGATCTTAGATAAGTTACAAAATATTAAGAGTAAGAAAATAATATATTGAACTATTATAAATTTAAAAACATAAGCAATGAATGTATGGAGGTATGAGATAAAAAGAAGAAAATCTAAATGCCTCTGCAATTTGAGAATACAAAAAGTAAAGGTTGATTTTATTAAAGACTTTGAAAAACATGTTAAATTATAAAAAATATTATTATAAAAATCTAAATTCCCAAGACCCAGAATTAACTATGGTTAATATTTTGCCATATTTGTTATAAAAATTTGTTTCATTCGGACCTCAGTTATGATTCATGACACACTATCTCCATTATTCTGAGCAAAACCTCTCTTATTATACTTCATTTTGTCATTCCTACCTCCATTTCCATAAACAAGTTCCTGATAGGCATCAATAAAATGGGTGATTAATTGTATAAGTATGCTAAAAATACATATTTGATATATATTTTGCTATAAGTATAGTTTCTTACTTTTAATGCAAAAGTTTATTTTAAGAACTGTCCTCTTTGCAGTTTAAAAATCTAAATCGTGATTAACTCTTGTTATAATGTAATCAAACCTTTTTACACCCCGCAACTTATTCATTGTATTATGTTGTTCTGCAACAATGCTGTAGAATAAACACCTCCAAATTCTCACGGGTTTAAAACACATTTATTTCCTGCCCATTGGTATGCAAAGCATTGATGTCTCTGTTGAACTCAATCAAAGTCAAGGGTACAGGGAACTATACTCTGCCCTCAGGAAAACCATGCTGAAGTTTAATTTTCTCATTTAGTCCATTAATACAGTTTACTACATTGATAATTTCTTATTTTGAACACTTTTGTGTTATCTCTGGGATAAAATCAACTGTTCACGAAATATCTGTATGTATTTGTGTATGTGTTTGAATACACGGTTCGATTACCAATCTGCTCACTGGCAATTAGTCAGCAATTTATTGTATTATAACTGCATTGTAATATTAATTTCCTGCACTGCTTTGGTATCAGTAATATCATAGATTTATAAAAAGTGTTTCATAGCTGTCTCCTTCTCTCTCTTTCATAATCTTTTTTTGGGAGAAATAGAAAGACAGAAGATAGATATGTAGATAAACTTTATGTAAATAACATCCAGACAGGGGACAAGTACTATGTTATTATTAATATTTTTACTTAAATCTCAGGACCATTTGGTTCATTTGAATATTCTTCTAATTATCGCTTCAATTTTGGCTACATATTTTCAGAATTAATCCATTTCTTGAAATTTTCAAATATATTGCCTTACAAATTTGGAAAATCTACTTTACCTATAGTTGGCTCTCATTTTTATTCCATATTTTAATCATTTGTAGGTATAACATATACAGTGAAATGAACACATATAAAGTATATAGTTCAGTCCTATGTTGATGTAATACAATATGTTTCTAATACAAATATCTTCTCTAATTATCTTTGTTGATGCCTCTTTTCTAATGCCCCTGATTGAGAGATTCTCTGTGTAGTGTTTTTACATCTTTGAGTTGTAAGTCAATAGTAGTTTCTAAAATTAATTTAGTTGTTCATACTTATCATTTAAAAAGCAGTAGAAAATAAAATAGTGGATAAAAGAATATAACACATACTTAAGTGTAAGTTGTATATCATGAAGCACATGTCAATTTAACATTTATGTGTACGTGCTACTAGATCCCCATGTAAAATGTAATGCTTATTGTGGGCTGTACTCTAAGAAAATGAAAAACAGCACTCTAGAATATATTTCTCTAAGTAGAGTTCCTGTATTCTCAAGATGGAGGCTTTACTGTTTAACTATTTTTTCTTTTAATAAATGTCTCTCTCAACACAAGTTTAGCTGCATTTCCATAGGTACTTGAAGTTTCTGTCACAATCTGCTTTTATTTTTTCCTGCTCTGTTTTGAGAGTATAGCTCTTTAGGGTCTAAAGAAGAAAATGTGTGTGGATTTTGTCCCTCTAGCCCAATAGGTTGCTAAATGAGCAACTCAGTTTCTTAGGCTTTTGGCTGCCTCTACCTAGGATCATCAAATGCCTTCACAGAAGAAATACATGAACACTGTGGATTTCTGTCTTCTTTGTCCAGTAATTCTTTAATATACTGCTAATTTTCTCATGCCTTCATGGAGTTTTTACATTTAGTGTTGTTTTAACATTTTTCCAGCTTTTCCAGTTGAACTCAATGATAAGGTTGTTCTGAATTAATGTGACATTACTAGAAAAGTCCATTAAATTTCTTAACAGCAATATTTAATTCAAATTAAGAAAGTGTAAAGATATGTCTATTTTCCCTCTCAGTAAAGTAAGGAAAATAGTATATTTTAGCTTCTCTTCAACCTCCCTCATCTCACAACTTCCTTACTATTATCTATTACTTTACTTCCAGCTTATTCAAATATACATAATTGAAGTGTTATGCGTGTTTTTCTCATTCTGTTTCTGGAACTATTATTTTTGACTCATTCCTTATTTTTTATCACTGTCATCTACCAATATTTTGGTTCACTGTTGCTTTATTAATGCAGCTTTTTTCCTCTGGATTAATACTGAGGATACAGAATATCCTTCTGTAATTCTTTAAGGAAAATTCTATAGGAAACATTTAAATCTCTGTATGCCTGAAAATATATTTATTTTGTTCTTATTTTTAAATGTTAGCTTGGCTAGTTTGGAAACATAGGTTCATTATTATTTTCCTTTTGCACTATGTCTTCTGGCATCTTTTCTTGTTTGTTAGTATCCTGCCTGATTGCTATTTCTTTAAAATTTGTATATTTTAAATCCATTATGGTTTCAGGAATTATTATTGCTGAATATTTGATGTTCTATAGTTTTGATGAACTACAGAACCCAATTTTTTATGAGTGAATTTAAAATAATTATCTAACATAATTCAACTGGACTACTTGGAGGTTTTACTTTTTAAAAAAAAACAGTATGATTATCAAGGTATAATTCACATACCATAGAATTTATCCATTTAAAATGCTTTTTAGTATATTTATAAAGTTATGCAATCATCATCACAATCTAATTTTAGCACATTTTCATCAATCCTTAAAAGAAATTCCATATGCGTAAAGGCACTCTCCTTATCCCCATCCAAATCTCCCACTCCTAGGTAAGCACTAATTTAATTTTGGTCACTATAGACTGACCTAATAGAGACATTTTATATAAATGGAATCATACAATGTTAGAACATTTGTGACTGGCTTCTTTCAGCTAATACTTTCAAAGTCTATCCATGTTGTACCTTGTAATCATAATATTATTATTATTATTATTTTGCTTAATAATATTTCATTGTATAGGCATATTCATTTTGTTTGTGTATTCGTTAGTTGTTGGGTATTTGGATAGTTTTCACTTTTTGGGTTTTTATTTTGTTTTGTTTTAAATGCTCAGCCTTATTTTTTTAAAGATTTTAGTTATTTATTTGTCAGACAGAGAGAGAGAGCACACACAAGCAGAGGGCGCAGCAGGCAGAGGGAGAAGCAGGCTCCCCACTGAGAAAGGAGCCCAATGTGGGACTTGATCCCAGGACCCCAGGATCATGACCTGAGCCTCCCAGGCGTCTCAGTTTTCACTTTTTTATACTACAAGTTAAATATAATAAAGCTATAAATTTTGTATCTAAGTATTAGTGTAGAATTGTTTTCATGTGTTTTAGGTATGTACCTAGGGGTGGAATTGTTGAATCAGATGGTAATATTTTCCAAAGTGGCTACTATATTTTATATTCCCACCAGCAAAGTATGAAAGTTCTATATTCTCCACATACTGGTCAACATTTGTTATCATCTGTCTTTTTTATTATAACAATCCTGATAGGCATGAAGTGGTATTGTGGTTTTGATTTATATTCCCTAAATAACTAATAATCAGCATTCTTTATGTGCTTATTGGTCATTTGTATAAATTCACTGGAGAAATGTCTGTCCAAATACTTCCCCTCCCCATTTCTTTTTCTTTTTTTTTTTTTTACAATTGGGTTGTCTTTTTAATATTGAATTGTAAGAATTTTTATATATTCTGTATAAACTCCTTATCAGAAATGTGTCTTAATCTTAATCCAGGTTTCTACAACAAATTACCATAGATGGGTGGCTTACACAACAAAAATTCATTTCTCAAAGTTTTAGAGGCTGGGTAGTCCAAGATCAAGGAGCTGGCAGATCTGGTTTATGGTGAGAACTTCTTCCTGGTTTGCAGATGGCTATCTTCTCCTTGTATCCTCACATGGTTAAGAACAGAGAGAAAGGAAGCAAGCTCTTTTGTCTCTACTTATAAGGGCACTACTCCCATTCATGAAGGTACCATCCTTATGAATTAATTACCTTCCAAAGGCCCCACCTCCTGTTACTGTCGCATTAGACGATTGGATTTCAACATACAATTTGAGGGTGTGAGGAGGTGCATTAAGTCATAGCAATAAAATTTGAAATTATTTTCTCCAATTATGTGGGACACCTTTTCACTTTCTTGATGGTTTCCTTTGAAATACAAGATTTTAATTTTTGTACTATCTCATTTGTTTATCTTTTCTTTAGTTTTGCTTTTAGTGTCACAGATAAAAATTCTTTGCCTACCTGAAGGTCATAAAGATTTATTCTTGTTTTCTTCTGAGGGTGTTACAGTTTTACCTCTTACACTCAGGTTTTTGATCCGTTTTGAGTTAATTTTTCTTTATGAATTGAAAAAAGAGTTCACTTTCATACTGTTGTATGTGGAAATCTACTTGAACATCACCATTTGTTAAAAATAATATGCTTTCCCAATCTAACTGCCTTGGCACTTCTGTCAAATATCAGTTAACCGTAGGTGTATGTTATTTTTAGACTCTTAATTCTATTTCATTGATCTATATATGTATCATAATGCTAGTATCACACTGTCTTTCTTAACTGACATTTTTAAAAAAAGATTTTATTTATCTATTTGACAGAGGGAGAGAGAGCAAGCACAAGCAGGAGAGAGCAAGCAGAAGCAGGGAGAGCAGCCGAGGGAGAGGGAGAGGCAGGCTCCGCACTGAGCAGGGAGCCCAGAAAATGCGGGGCTTGATCCCAGGACTCTGGGATCATGACCTGAGCCCAAGGCAGACAATTAACCAACTGAGCCACCCAGGTGCCTCCTTTAACTGATATTTTTATGTTTATCTTATATCATATCATTCAATCTTACAAAACTTCATTTGTTTTGGTTTTTTTGTTTTGTTTTTTACATTTTTCTCTCCTAATTTCCTGACTAGGATTTCCAATACAACATTAGTGGAAGTGGTGAAAGCATATATGCTTCTCTTGTTCCTGATGCTGAGGAGAAAATTTTCAGTCCTTCAGCATTAAGTATGTTAGTTGTAGGATTTATGTTAGGTTGAGGAAATTCCTTTTATTCCTAAACTATTGGGTTATTCTCAGCTTCACTATGAGTGGTAAATTTTGAAACAAGTTTCTGTGGATGAGTAGTTCTTTTCAACTTTCATTCTAGTAAAATGGTTATGTCACTTATATTGACTTTGAGATTTTAAACTAATTTTGCATTCCTGAGATAAATGCCATTGGTCATGGTGTGTATCCCTTGATATATGTTGTAAGATTGCTTGCTACTATTTTATAGAGAGTTTTGCATCTACATTCAATGTCTTGGTTTTAATTTCAGTGTAATATTGACATTATTTTTGAAAATGCTTCCTCTTCTCTTTTTGAAAGAGTTTGTGAAGGATTGGCATGAATTAATTTTCAAACATTTGGTAGAATTCATCAGCGAAGACATCTGGAAATGTACTTTTCTTTGTGGAAAGTTTCAATATTAAAATGAAACCTCTTTGCTTGTTAAAGGTTTATTCAGATTTTTTCATATTTCTTGACTCAGCATCAGAAATTGTGTCTTTGTCAGAATTGGAGCATTTCGTGTAAGTTATTTAATTTTGGCGTAATACTCCCTTAGTCCTTTTCATTTCTGTAAGGTTGGTAGTGATATGTCTTTCTTCATTCCTGATTTTAGTAGTTTGAGTCTTTTCTCTTTTTTTCTTGGTTAGTCCAGCAAAGTTGTCTCTCTGGGTTTTTTGTTTGTTTCTGCTTGCTTTGAGTTTAGTTTGCTCTATTTCCAATTTCTTAAGGTGGAAGTTTAGCTTAAATATTTGAAATTATTCTTTTTTAAAATATAGGCATTTTCAAATATAAATTTTCCTCTAAACACAGGTTTAGCTGCATTCCATATGCTTTGGTATATTGCATTTTCACTTTCATTCATCTCAATGTATTTTCTAATTTTCATTATGATTTCTTCTTTTACTCATTGGAAAGTGTTGTTTAATTTTCATATATTTCTGAATTTCAAAGGTTTTCTGTTAATTTATAATTTCATTTTACTGAAGTCAGAGAAAATATTTTCCATGATTTCAATTTTTTTTTAATTATCAAGAATTTTATTATGTCAAATCATATGGCTTATCCAGTAGAGTATTCCATGTTCACTCAGGAAGAATGTGTGTTCTGCTGTTGTAGCATGCAGTGTTCTTTAAAGGTTTGTTACATCTACTAGCTTCATAGTGTTTTTCAAGTCTCTTATTTCTTGTTAATCTGTCTAGTTATTATACCCACTACTGAAAGTGGAATCTATACCTATTATTTTTTATTTCCCTTAAACTTCCCTTCAATTTCTCCCTTAAATTTTGTCAAAAAATTAAATTATATTGACTATTTTAGGTCTTTTGCTTCTCCATGTAAACTTTATAGTCAGTTTCTTGTATCCACAAAATAGCTTGCTAGGTGAGATTGCACTGAAATGGTAGATCAAATAAGGAAGGGCCGACATGCTGACAATATTGCGTCTTCCTATCTATAAAAAATGTAATATCTCTCCATGTTTTGTTCTTCTTTGGTTCACTTAGCAGAGCTTTGTGATTTTCCTAATAAAGATGTTGTACATATTTTGTTAGATTTATACCTAAGTATTTCATTTGGGGTGGTGCTAATGTAAATTGTACTGTGTTTTTAATTTCAAATCTCACTTGGTCACTGGTAATACATAGGAAAGCAACTGGCTTTTGTATATCAGTCATATATCCTGCAACCATGTTATATTATTTATTAGTTCCAGGAGTTTTGTTGTTGTTTCAGATTTTCTACAAAGACCATCATGTCATCTATGAACAAAGACAATTATATTGTCTTCCTTACCAATCTATATTTGATTTATTTCCTTTTCTTGTCTTACTGTATTAGCAAGATCTTCCAGTACGATGTTGAAAAAGAGTGGTGAAAGGGGACATGCTTCCCTTGTACTGATCTTATTGGTTAAGTTTCATGTTTCTTATCATTAAGTATGATGTTAGCTGTAGGACTTTTGTACATAGTCTTTATCAAGTTGAAGAAATTCCGTAATGGCATCAGGGTGGCTCAGTCAGTTAAGCATTTGCCTTCGGCTCAGGACATACTCTTGGGGTCCTAGGATTGACCCCTGCATCTGCTCCCTGCTCAGTGGAGAATCTGCTGCTCCCTCTGCCCCTCCCCTCCACTTGTGCTCTCTCAGATAAATAAAAGCTTAAAAAAAAAAAACCCAACAAGTTCTGTATTCCTAGTTTACTGAGAGTTTCTATCATAAATGGTTATTGGAGATTTTCCATTTTTTTCCGACATATATTGATATAATCAAGTAATTTTTCTTTTTTAGCTTATTGATATGATGGAGAATATTAATTAATTTCATATGTGGAACTGACCTTGTGTATCTTGCACATAGAATAAAGATGTCTTAAGTCCAATCCTTCTTTTTTAATTGACTGGCTATAACTAAGAAATTAAAAAATAGGGGCACCTGGGTGGCTCAGTCGGTTAAACATCTGCCTTTGGCTCAGGTCATGATCCCAGTGTTTTGGGATCGAGCCCCACATCAGTCCCACATCAGGCTCCCTGTTCAGCAGGACGCCTGCTTCTCCCTCTCCTTCCTGTGCCACTGGCCCTGCTTGTGTGCTCTCTCTCTCTCAAAAAAATAAAATCTTAAAAAAAAGAAATTAAAAAAAATTTTTTTATCTTTAAAACTCATCAATATTGACTATGGATATGTGTTTTAAGCAACTGCACTAACATATGAGGTATTCGTTATTATTCTTTTTATAGGAAGAGAATTCATAAAATTATTTCCATTACAGGTAGGGAGCAATTGTTCATCTAGCTCTGCTTAAATACCACTTTGACAAAGAATAATATAATAAGCTATATTGAGTATACTGAAATTCTGTATTTGAATTGTCTTACCATTAAGTTCCCAGCCTACACAGCCTGTAGTTATCTGCTTTTTCCCCAAAGGCATGCATTAGATGTCGGCAGATAGAAACAAGATACACTCTTTTGGTAGCGACATTTGAAGACTTCAAGAAGTCTTGACACAATTATTTGCCCAAGTTTCAAGAAACTCCTGTCTACTTAATTTGTAAAATCTAATACTTGTAAAAATTGTCTGAGTTGTACCTTTGTTTAAAACTCAATAATAGAAATATATGTGCATATTATGATCAAAATATATCTTATCCATCCAACGAGAATTTGGTTCAATGCTTCTCAAATATCAAGGAAAAATCTGCATTGAGGAGATAAAACTATAGACAAAGTTGTTCACTGTGTGGACTTGGGCAAGTTATTTAACTTCTCTGGACCCAGATATCATTATATCTTCATTTTAGTGAGGGAATAAGAGTGAATAATCAATGCTTTCAAATAAAATAATGTAAGTAGAGGTATTCTGTAAATTTTAAGTCAACAAAGCAAAGTGGTGACTCTCAAGGGATTGTAATTGTTGACCTCATTTAGCAGGTTTCTTTTTTTTTTTAATTTTATTTTATTATATTATGTTAATCACCATACAGTACATCCCCAGATTCCGATGTAAAGTTTGATGCTTCATTAGTTGCGTATAACACCCAGTGCACCATGCAATACGTGCCCTCCTTACTACCCATCACCAGTCTATCCCATTCCCCCACCCCCTCCCCTCTGAAGTCTTCAGTTTGTTTCTCATAGTCCATAGTCTCTCATGTTTCATTCCCCCTTCTGATTACCCCCCTTTTCTTTATCCCTTTCTTCCCCTACCGATCATCCTAGTTCTTATGTTCCATAGATGAGAGAAATCATATGATAATTGTCTTTCTCTGCTTGACTTATTTCACTTAGCATTATCTCCTCCAGTGCCGTCCATGTTGCAGCAAATGTTGAGAATTCGTTCTTTCTGATAGCTGAGTAATATTCCATTGTATATATGGACCACAGCTTCTTAATCCAGTCATCTGTTGAAGGGCATCTCGGCTCCTTCCATGATTTGGCTAATAGCTAAGGTTTCTAAAGTGCAGTCAAAAGATCTTATTTCATATTTGTTACAGGGACTAAAATTTACATAAACAATTAGAATATTCACAGTTCTGTTCCTTTTTTTTTATTTCCTTATTGGTTCGTAGGGCATTTCAAGACCGAGAGAATGGAAGCAAAAGCAAAACAACTGTTATCTGTCACAAAGAATCAATGAGGCAGAAGTTAGGTTGAAAAAAGGATCAGGCTGGCAGTCCCTGATGCATCCTCTTGCAACTTCCACTAATATACATATAAAAGGCAGAAAATTTTGAAAATCCCCAATTCAGAAAACTATGACTGACAGTCAGCCAATTGCCAGACATGGGAAAGATTTCCTTTAGGTAAAAGCCTGAGAGAACTGCACCGAAATATAACAGATAGCCTTCCTGTGTTAGGCTACACTTGTCTGATTTCCTGAAAGTTAGGTAAGGGGAGATTAATTTTCTTCTCCACCGTCTGTCACTCTCATTAAAAAGAAAACACACCAACAAACTAAAAACCAAGATCTGCAGGATATTGGGAAGCTATCTCTTCTGTTATGAGTACTCTAGTTTAGATATCCAAAAGGCTAATCCTCAATTCCCTTTTCAGAGCAACCCTTTCTGCATCCAAAAGAACAGGACAACTCCCAGAAAGCCTAGCAGAGCTGGAACACCAGTGATTAAAGGTAAACCATTTCAATCTGGGAGAAAAACTCCTACCAGTTCCCTGCAAAATTATCTAGGAAACCTGATTCCCCAGCAGGATTATCTGTGAGAACCCTAGAAATACAGATTTCTTTTCTCCATTTGCAAAGATTCTGATTTCAGTCGATCTGAAGAGGTGCCTAAAGACCTATATGTTACCTTATCTTCCAAATGATTAGAAGAACAGCCCTGTGTGGGAATCAATGATTTAGGACTCATGACTGGTATGCCCAGTATACTATTCTTTGGTTATTATGGACTCTGAAATCACAGTATCACTTTCTATATGTTTCATCTATCACAAATCAATTCTTTCCTGATAATGGAAATTAGGTCCAGCATAGCAATTCCCCTAAATACTTTGTTCACTTCATCATTGAAATATTCAGCAGGGCAAATAGGAAATTTCTTTTTTTTCTTTTTAAGATTGTATTTATTTAAAATATGCACAAGCAGTAGGGAGCAGCAGGCCGTGGGAGAGGAAGAAGCAGTCTTCCTGCTGAGCAGGGAGCCCAATGTGGGACTCGATCCCACAACCCTGAGATTATGACCTGAGCCGAAGGCAGACACTCAACGGACTGAGCGACCCAGATGCCCTCAAGTTGGAAATTTCTTTTTTTTTTTTAAAGATTTTATTTATTTATTCGATAGAGATAGAGACAGCCAGCGAGAGAGGGAACACAAGCAGGGGTAGTGGGGAGAGGAAGAAGCAGGCTCACAGCAGAGGAGCCTGATGTGGGGCTCGATCCCACAATGCTGGGATCACGCCCTGAGCGTGAAGGCAGACGCTTAACCGCTGTGCCACCCAGGCACCCCTCAAGTTGGAAATTTCTAAGCAAGATACTATTTCTCATTTTTTGGATAGCTGAAAGTTCACTGTAACACCATCATTTAATACTTTAACTTTGTGGTAGCTCTTTTTGTTGTTTCATTCACATATTCTATTTAATTTTACCCCAACTTCCACCTTCAATTTGTTCTTTTTTACAGAGTAGGATACTCAGCTAATGTGCATTGCTACCTCCCTTTATTCTATTAAAAATATTTTTAAAAATAAGATAGGTCTTCCAATTGTATATTCTAATTATGTGTCACACTTTGGCAAATATCAGTGACACATATGAGATTTTCTTTACATTCCTGTGATAAAATTTCCTGTTGACTTTGTTTATTATTCATACTCTCCATTTGATTAGAGATATCTGTGACTTTTCTAAGATCCTTTTGATATGCTTGCCTTGAGAGGAGAATTTCAAAGATGGGTATCCCTTTGAATAAGAACAGAAGTGAGTGAATTCTGGAATTTAATATTTATTTAACAAAAAAAGTACTGGTAATTATTATAAGTCAAGCTGTCATAAGAAGACTGTGCTTTTTTTGCTTTTATCAACAGAAACGATCTTTCTTATAAGATCAAATTAACCTTGTGATAGAATTTTAAGTGATTTGATTTTTATATTATATCAGAACTTTCATTCTATCATTGTAGAAATGTTAAGAATTTGACATAATAATAACAGCCTTACCAAGCACAATTTAATTAATAAAATAATTTTCACTAATATCAGGAAGCTACTGTCATGGTCCCAGAGAGATCAAATAGTGTGGTTGAATGTCATTTAGCAATATGCTGATTGTAAGATGTAAGGACTTCAAAATCTAAAATGAATAGGTCTGCCATACTTTTAAATTTAATATTTTATTAATTACTAAAGTATTACATTTTATAAAAATTAAGCATGATTTTTAACACATGTCAGGACTTAGCTTTTTATAGTAAAGTAACTTCATAATTGATACATTTCTTTTCAATTCAGGCAAAACGTTTGAAAGAAATATTACTGAATTAAAATTTTTCCTGGTTACATACAGAGTCTGGTTCCAAAGAAATGCAATTGATTAATTTTAATAAGCACACAAATACTTGGGACATTTATATGATTTTTTTTCCTTTTGAAGTATTCACTTAAAGAGGCTACTTATTTATTCTAACAGAGATATTATTACTCAAAATATTTAGGTAACTTCTCCTTGGGAATTGCTCTCTGTGCCTATAGCACATGTGCTTAAATATCCATAACGGTAAAAGATATCTGTCCCTTGAGAGCTGATTTAATTCTGAAAACATCTCAGAATCATCTGGAGGCAAGCATTAGGAATACATTTGATGATCAGAATGAACATTAGAGTCTGGGTCAGGAATAAATCTAAAGTAATGAAAACTAATCTGGTTGCACAGCTTATAACCTGCTTTTGTGGCAATTCTCCCTCCAAAAAAATTACAAAATAACTTTGGAAATGGCAGCAGTTTTTATTTTTTAGTTTTTAGTATGTATACGGATTCCTAAAGATAAACCCTCACTGGATATGGAAGTTTGAGTATAATATTTAAAATCAATGTTACTACTATGGAGTAATTCAACTCTTCTGATATAATGCCTGGCATGTAGCAAGGAAAAAAATGTTAATAGAATTAATGAAAGGATGCATGCACTAATCAAAAAATATCTATTGTAGGAAAATAATTCTAAAAAACACACATTGCTTTTAAAGGTACTTCCTAAATAATCCATATTACCTATACCTCATTTATACAATTAATATGCATAGTGCCTACACTTACATTTTTACTTCTATTCATACTACTTATGTTTTGATAGTACATATATTTTTTTCTCACTTGAAACAGAATGTTGAATAAGAAAAAGGGATAGTTTAGACAGATCAAGATGGCAGAGTAGGAAGATCCTGAGGGCACCTCCTCTCACAGACATACTAAAATACAGCTATTCATAGAACAGCTCTTTCTAAGAACAGCCTGAAGACTAGAGAACAGATCTTCTACAACTAAAGACACAATGAAAAAGCCACATTGAGATAGGTAAGAGAAACTAAGACACACTCTGGCCAGGACCCACACCCCTGATGTGGCAAGCCACAAGTGGCAGGAATATCCCAAACGTGGGGGTGCTCCTTGAGGAGTGAGGAGCTCAAGCCCCAGATCCAGCATCCCAGACCTGGAGATCTACACTGGAAAGATGAGCCCTCGTAATGTCTGGCTTTGAATACCAGAGATCTTAACTCTGGGAGAGCTGGAGGACTTCTAGGAAACCAAGACTCTGCTTCGAAAGGTTTGTGCACAAACCCACTCACTCTTACAACCAGCACAGAGGCAGCAGTTTGTAAAATGCCTGGGCCATATGTAAAGATTTATTGACTAATTTTAGGGTGTGTGCTGGTGGGGAAGGGAGCTGTAGGTACTTTCTTGAGGAATGGAAGCCCTCTCCTACTTAGCTGACTGGAGGGTACCATTTCTAACACTCTCCATCTACCTTTGCCAGCACTGTTTGCCTTGCCACAGATGGACAAAAGGTAAAGAGGATCAAAAGGTACAGAATTCCAGTTATAAAATAAATAAGTTACAAGTATGTAAAGTATCACATAGGGAATATAGTCAGTAATACTATAATAATTTGATTTGGTGACAGATGGTAACCAGACTTATTGTGGCGATCATTTTGTAATGCATATAAATGTCAAATCACTATGCTGTACACTTGAAACTAATATAATACTGTATGTCTACTATACTTCAACAAAAATATAAAAAATAAATAAACAGAAATACAGAGGTAGTTTAACAAACTGTTTTTATGTGCCCTGTGACTATCTCTTCTTTTATACCATGTATTGCTGCCTTTAACTTATTAGATTCTCTAGGTACAGGTACGTAAGGAAAGCCATTTTAAAGTTACTTAATCACAGCTTTGATATTTAAATATTTCGAGAATTCATGGCCTCCACCCACCTGTGCAATTTAACCTCTCTCATTCTAAGGCAGGAGCATTTTGAACTGCTTGCCTCTCTGTCTTTTGAATGTGAGTTACCCTCTTCACATTACAACTCCTACTTATCTTTCAAGTCTTAAAGCTAATAATACTTCCTCTGTGAAATTATAACAAAATCACTCAAACAGATTTGGTATTCCCTCTCTAAAACTAAGTGACTTCGTGTACACACTTCCCTCATTACATTCATTATTAGCATTTACATGTGCGTCTCCTGTCTACTCCTGGCTTCTTTCAAACTAAGCCCTTCGCCTTCCAACTTTGTACCCCAACCATTAACATCATGTTTACCACATAGTATGTGTTACATAAATACCTGTAGAATAAGTAAAATAAAACAGATTTTCTCCAAGGACTCTCATTAATGTCTCAAACCTGAAATACTCACAAACCTTTCATTTTCTCCTTCCACTTAGCATCATTACATTCTGAAAAAGGTAGATCAAAGTCCACCTACAGTGAAATCCTTCTAAATAGACATACATTTTGGAATATAAATTGTCCTGATATTATTACTGCAAACACAGTTCTTAAAATAATTCACAATTCTTAAAATATATATTACCAAGCAACTGGTTTCTTAATGATGACACTTTCATTATTCATCGATTCATTCAACAAATACTGATTGAAAACATATACATGTAGAAATTCATTTAGCCTTTAGAAGAGTTTTTTTTTTAATCTTTGTATCGCAAGGTGATTTCTTTGTCCATTTTATATTCTATTATACTCTAAATTTAAACACATAAAGGGAAAAAGTAAATCTGTAACCATGTTCAATTCCAGAGACTCACCTCAAAGCAATTTAAGCAATGAGATAAAAATAATCTTCCTGAATTTTAGCTGTATAAAAACATTGATTTTTTTTTCCCCATATGATCCCTGGTTAGTGTTCCTTTACTTTCCATGTTTATGGTTTTTTGTTTGTTTTCTAACAATGTAGGGGCGCATTAGTTTATTAAAGGAGAAATCAAAACCTTTTGCTATAGTGGATCAGGTCTATTCAGTTTCTAATTGATGATTTTGCTTGAGAGAACTTTCTGTCCATCATTTACTATTGCTGACAGCAATACTTTCAAAATAATTTCTTTCAGAAATGTCCCTTTTTTAGACCCACATCACATCCCCCAAATTTTTGAAGGACTAAACAGTACTTTCCTTCCATATTAACTAATTGGCATAATATATACACTTTAAGATGCTAAATATATTATCATTGAAATTTATAAAAGATACTTAAGAGAAATGATTATTCACTTGAAAAACTGTTTTAAGGAGAAATCTTCTTTGTATAGTCATGTGTAATGTGATTAATTTTTTTCCATATTTGAATTCCATAAAAATACCTAATAAATTGAATTATCTGAAAATAAATATGAACATCCCACTTTAAAATAGCTCAGTCTTCATGTATTCAGAATAGTCAACCCAGAAAAAGGAAGACCAAAAACGAAACAAAATAAAACAAAACAAAAACAAAAACAAACAAACAAAAACAAAAACAAAAAAAGGAAGGCCAAGTCTGGCATATAGGAGAAGAAAAAGGAAAGAAGAGATAATGGTATAGTAGTAAAGCAGAAAGGATAAACACAGAGATCCAGTATGTGGGGAAGACTAGCAAGCGAAAGAATTCATTTATAAATTCCACCATTAATTTAACAATTATTTATTGACCATAGCTGTGTGTCAGACACTATTCAAGGTACTGGATATTCCTCAATGCACAAAAAAAGCCTCTGCCTTCATGGAGCTTATGTCTTAGCTGATGGAGACGAAGAATAAACATTAAACACAGTAAGTGAATTAAAGAGCATGATAGAGAATGTTAAATACTGCAAGGAAAAAGAGTGGGTTAAGGAAGATGAGGAGTGGGAGGCAGTATAGAATGTAAGCTGTAATATTAACTAGGCTACTCACAGTAAGCCTCACAGTAAGGCTGAGATTTGAGAAGAACATGAGAGGAGCGAGTGTTAAACAGGAAGGTGCGATGAGAAAGTAGGCACGGGCAACAGGAGAGCAAAAGATGTGAGTGCATTGGGAGTATTTCAGAAATGAGAAGTTCTAATAGCAGGAACAGAGTTAGCCAAAGGAAAAAAATATGGAGCAGGTCCAGGTGGCAAGGGTGGAACAGAGGTAAATAATGTGAGTCCCTGTAGACTATTATAGGGACTTTGGCTTTAACTAGCATGAGGGGCCACTACAGGGTTTTGAGCAGAGGAGGAACGTGAGGAAAGACTGGTATCAGGGCATGAAAGGGTAAGGGGGATAAAGCCAGAGGGACACATTGGGAAACTAACTGCAGTCATCCCAATGAGAAATAATGGGGGTTCATACCAGGGCAGAGGCATTAGAGGTGTTGAAAAGTGGTCAGATTCTGGATATATGACTAATGCCTTCTTAATATAAGTGACTTACTCCTGAAAGTCAGACTTCCTACCCAAAATGTTCTTTCTCATTAATTTAAATTACTAAAACCTAATGTATTACCAAAATACAGTAACTAAAATATAATAAAAAGCCTATATAAAGTAATTATTATGTCAGGGTGTAGAATGTTTTGTGATTATGAAATAATTAATACAGATGTTGACAAAAATATGTTTTGTCAGTAACTTCACTGGTCAGCACTAGAAAAATCTGAGGGGTCATTTCTTTCATTGAAAGTCTTTTTAAATGTCTCCACATGATTCTAACATCCTCTAAATTGTACCTGGAATGTATTCAAGATTTTCCTCACACATAATTTTGTTAAACTGTTAATTAAAAATGTTCTGTTAAAATATTTGTTAGCATATTTTATTAAAATGTTAAATATTAAAAAATGTTGAACATTTTATTAAACTGGGTTTTGGGGATATGGATATATTTTTTTTCTATGTAAAATTCATCTGAAAAATGTAGGCCTTTCTTGAGAGATAGATATAATCCCCAAAGTTTGACTTAAAAATTAAGAGGTGCTTGTTTTCCTGAAAATGTTGAGATGTTCCACAGGCTATTCCTGCATTTTGAAGACCTAGGCAACATAATTTCCTTATGGGCTGGGGATGAAGTATGTGAGAGAAAGCCAAGAGTTAGGGATGACCCTAAGATATTTGGCTTAAGCACAAAAGAATGATGGAATTGCCATCATGTGATGTGGTGAATGCTTTGAGGTGAAGCAGATTTGGGGGAAGCATGGTGAGGGTGCACATCAAGATTTCCATCTGTAATACACTGAGTTAGAAATATCTACTAATATCTAATATAATAGAGATTTAAGTACATAGATATTCTAGTCTTAAAAACAGAAAAAAGATTGGGGGTAAAGATATACATTTCAAAGTCTGGTGAATAGATGACATTTCAGGTTTTTAAACAAGAGTGCCAAAAGAATGAAAGAAGAGAGACAACAACACAGTAACATTAAAATGCCTGGAGAAGATGAAGAGCCATCAAAGATGGTGGTAGGCAGAATAACATCTCCCCCCAAAATATCTGCATCCTAACCCAAAGAATGTAAATATGTTATGTCACAACACTAAGAAGAATTAAGGTTGTTGGCAAATATCTTCTCCATTCTGTAGGCTGCCTTTTAGTTTTGTTGATTGTTTCCTTCACAGCGCAGAAGCTTTTTATCTTGATGAAGTCCCAATAGTTCATTTTTGCCTTTGCTTCCTTTGCCTGTGACATGTCTACCAAGAAGTTGCTATGGCCAAGATCAAAGAGGTTGCTGCCTATGTTGTCCTCTAGGATTTTAATGGTTTCCTGTCTCACATTTATGTCTTTTACCCATTTTAAATTTATTTTTGTGTATGGTATAAAGAAGTGATCCAGTTTCATTCTTCTCATGTGGCTGTCCAGTTCTCCCAAGACCATTTGTTGAAGAGACTGTCTTTTTTCCATTGGATCTTCTTTCCTGCTTTGTTGAAGATCAGTTGACCATAGAGTTGTGGGTTCATTTCTGAGTTTTCTGTTCTGTTCCATTGATCTATGTGTCTGTTTTTGTACCAGTACCATACTATATTGATGATTACAGCTTTGTAATAATAGCTTGAAGTCCAGAATTCTGGTGATTTGTTTTTCTTTTACAAGATTGCTTTGACCTTTTGGAGTCTTTTGTGGTTTCATACACATTTTAGGATTGTTTGTTCTAGCTCTGTGAAAAATGCTGGTGGTATTTTGATAAAGATTGCATTAAATGTGTAGATTGTTTTGAGTAATATAGACATTTCAACAATATATTTTCTTCCAATCCATGATCATGGGATGGTTTTCCATTTCTTTGTGTCACTTTCAGTATCTTTCATAAGTTTTCTATAGTTTTCAGAGTACAGATCTTTGGTTAGGTTTATTCCTAGGTGTCTTATGGTTTTTGGTGTAATTGTAAATGGGATCCATTCCTTGATTTCTTTTTCTGCTCTTTCAGTATTGGTGTACAGAAATGCAACAGATTTCCATACATTGATTTTATATCCAGTGACTTTGCTGAATTCCTTTTTCAGTTCTAGCAATTTTTTGGTGGACTCTTGGGTTTTCTACATAGAGTATCATATCATCTGCAAATAGTGAAAGTTTGACTTTTTCCTTGATGATTTGGATGGCTTTTATTTCTTTTTTGTTGTCTGACTGCTGAGGCTAGGACTTCTAGTACTATGTTAAATAACAATGGTGAGAGTGGACATCCCTGTTTAGTTCCTGACCATAGAGGAAAAGCTCTCAGCTTTTCCCCATTAAGGATGATATTAGCTGTGGATCTTTTGTATATGGCCTTTATGAGGCTGGGGTATGCTCCATCTATCCCTACTTTGCTGAGGGTTTTTATCAAGAATGGATGTTACATTTTGTCAAATGTTTTTTCTGTATCTATTGAGAGGATACATGGTTTTTATCCTTTTATTAATGTGGTATATCACACTGGTTGATTTGTGAATACTGACTTACCTCTGCAGCCCAAGAATAAATGCCGCTTGATCATGGTGAATAATTCTTTTAATGTACTGTTGGATTCAATTCGCTAGTATCTTGTTGATCCCATGATCACCAGGGGTATTGGCCTGTAATTCTCCTTTCTAGTGGGGCTTTTGTCTGGTTTTGGAATCAAGGCAATACTGCCCTTGTAGAATGGAAGTCTTCCTTCCATTTCTATTTTTTTAGAATAGTTTGAAAAGAAAAGGTATTAACTCTTCTTTAAATGTCTGGTATAATTTCCCCAGGAAGCCATCTGGCCCTGGACTTTTGTTCTTTGGGAGATTTTTGATTACTGATTTAATTTCTTTGCTGGCTATAGGTCTGTTCAAATGAAATTTTTGCATTTGCAACAACATAGATGGAGCTAGAGTATATTATGCTAAGTAAAAAAAGTCAGAGAAGACAAATATGATATAATTTCATTCATATGTAGAATATAAGAAACAAAACAGATGAACACAGAGGAAGGGAAATGAAAAATGAGAGAGGGAAGCAAACCATAGGAGATTCTTAACTATAGAGAACAAACTGAGGATTGATGGAGGGGGATATGCAGGGGATGGGCTAAATGGGTGATGGGAATTAAGGAGGGCACATGTTGTGATGAGCACTTCGTGTTATATGTAAGTGATGAATCACTAAATTCTACTCCTGAAACCAATATGACACTCTATGCTAACTAGAATTTAAATAAAAATTTGAAAAAAAAGGAATTAAGGCTGCTAAACAGCTGACCCTAAAACAGGGAGATTAAAATGGGTTAGCTGAGGAATTCTAAAAGTGGAAATGAGGGCCGATAAAGAGTCCATGTCAAAGGATGCAATGTGAGAAAAATTTGACCAACTGTGTTGCGGACCGAAGATGGAAAAGTGACCCAAGGCAAGGAACACAGGTTGCCTCTAAAAATGGGATATTCACAGTATTTATTTCTATTTTGATGTTTTTCAACTTGAGGTGCACATTGGATTCACCTCAGAAATTTTTGAAATATCTCATGCTGTCATCCCTCACCTCATCTGGAAATTCTTGTTTTCCTTATTTAATAAGAATCTCCTCATTATGCATCTAGGGTTGTGCATCTAGGGTTGACACCTCTGCCCTGAAAGGCTGTCATGAGCATTATCCGAGTGAACTAGTCCATGTAAAGTAGTTAGAACACACTTGCCAAGTGCTCGGTAAATACCGATCTATTTTAATGATCATAATTTTACAGTTGAAGAAATTAAGCTTAATGAGATTAAGAAACTGGCCTAAGATTATAGCTGATAAGTGGCAACATTAGGTCTAACTTCAAACATGGGTTCATTGTAGTAACTGAGTCTGACTACAATAACAGAAGAAAGGCAACAAGTGAAAAACCTGGTTTCACATAAAATTTTTTATCAATAGTAGCCTATCTTAGGGTTATTAAACAGTTGAAAAGTTATTCTTTTTTATTTTTATTTATTTATTTTTTTTGATGTAAAGCTCGATGATTCATTAGTTGCGTATAATACCCAGTGCACCATGCAATACGTGACCCCCTTACTACCCATCACCAGCCTATCCCATTCCCCCACCCCTCTCCCCTCTGAAGCCCTCAGCTATTCTGTACTGATTTTATTCTGACACTTTTTTTGTTTCCTTATTTTATTTTTAATGTTTCATAATTCATGTGTAAAAATATATGGAAGATGGTTGCTCTACAGTCCCTCTTATCCTATCTCCCTGAAAGTTTTGAATCATCAGAAATTACATTAAAAAATAATTTAACTTCCATCAAAGAAAATTATGGTAGAAATCAAACTGCTCAAAACCAACACTGCCATTTACTGTCTGGTTCACCTACACCCTTAATAATAAACATAAATAGCTAAGATTTATTGAGTTCTTTAATCCTCACAAAAGTCCCATGAGTTAGATAATTTATCACTCGATTTTTTTTCAGATGAGAACCTTTCTGAACAAGTTACCTTATCTGTAAAATAAAGAGAATAACATAATACCACGGAAAAAACTACAAAGAGAAAGATAATGTGGGTTTTCTAATAAGGCCTACCAGAATCAACAGAGTCTAGATTTGGGGAGGAAGAAAAGTCACAAGAAAGATGTTTAAAATGATACTGCTACTGATCAAGCAGGAAAGCTCACTTACTCTTAGTGTGTGGAAGAAAAAAAAATAGAAAAGGGAAAAACTGCCAATCAAAGGAAATATTTTCTAGGAAATAAATTTATTTTGCCATTCTCTACTCATTGTTTAGAGTCTAAACATTCAGAGAGTTTGTTCTTAAAATGGAGAGCAATTTAAGGGAGCATCTACTAGAAGGTATGGCTAATGGTTTTCCAAGAAGGCAGAAACTAGGGGCACAGGAGTCTGAGCTAAGGGGAAAGGGTGAAGTGAGGCAGCGATGCAGGAAAGGAAAGATCGCAGTTGACTCAAACAGGAGCATGAAGGGAAATTCTTGGTCATCCACAAAAAGTTAAGCACTACTTTTTTCTAGACTTGAAGCTTGAAAAGTACAATGCTTCTCTCTCAAAAGATAGGTCCAGCATGATTTGGGACAGTACTGAAATATAACACTGAATTTCTACAGGATTTGTGAAGGTGCCGCCAAAATATAGAAGCAAGTGTCTCCCAAGGACTGACATGAAAGCAAAGTAAAGGGCAATGATATCTGCTGACATGAAATTATGAATTACTTCATTATTCTTACTATTTGGTACATGTTATCATTTTTGATAAAAGTCTCGAAAGAGTACTTGTATTTTATTTCAAATAAGAAATGCTAAAAACAGGAATATGCCACCTGACATTATGTCATGAACTTATTACACAGGAAATATTCACATAAAATAGTAGTGAGAGGAATGCTAAATAATATCTATATTAAGAGTTTTTATTAGGATTAGAGATAATGCAGAGAAGGCATCTAATAGCTGTCTGCATGTTTATAGCACCCAATAGATAACAGTTATTAATGTTATTAAAGCAAAAGTATCATTTCAAGTACAACAGAATTTGTCATTGCAAAAATTTGCCTTGCAGCTATAATAAAATATAAAAATCTAATTCCTTGGTAAAATAAATAAGCACTAAATAACAAACATTTCTCTCTCAGAAAGAATTATATCTGGAAATAAATTGAACAAGAAATTCTATGCCAAATTAAGGGAGTACCCGTCCATATGTTAGGCATCTCCTACCTGCTATGCACATTTTTAATAGGTTCTCCAATAGCCCTTTCTTTGTAGGTCCTATAAATACTGAGGAGATGCAAGTCTGTTTGGGCTCCTTCAGAGTAAATCTAGTATTCAAAGTATCAAAATCCTTACTTGTTATAAATTTATCCTCATTTGCCAGCGAAAAACTATTGAAATATACATTCTCTTGCATGTATGTGAACATTCCTCCAAAATTTGTATAAAAGCATCTGACAATTTAAAATTTTTATGTCTCTTCTTTAGACACCAAATTTACAGTGTCTTTGCAGTTCACATGTAAATTGTGAATAAAGTATAAAGATTCACTCTCTACACATTTACAAAACCATATCACCTCTTCCCCTCTCTTATATGCAGTGTTTTCAATCACAGTAAGTGTGATTGCTCATGCAAAAATTTGCACCTGTGACCATTTACAAAAATCATACATTAGTATGCACTAAAAAATCAGAATATTCATGAGTTGTGTATGATAGTTTTTCAAAACTAATGCAAATGGAAAGGCTGTAGAAAAAGCCGATTATTTGCATGTAATATTCTGTCAAAGAAACACACAATTTGGCCTTTCCTTATCCATTGTAGGTACCATTTTCAGGATGTGATGCTTTTGACAAAGATAAGATGAGAAAATAAAAGATATGACTACCAAGTCTATATTCACACTGTCTTCTCTCATTAGTATTCTGAAGGTTGTTTTTTTTTCTGCTTGAAAAATTGCTGTAACTTCTCACATTTTAACACCCAGCCATCAACTTTTTCATAAATGCAATCACACCAGGAACTTCTTCATCTGCATGTGTCAAAAGGAAAATGTAAAAGATTTATATTTCATGACATAATAACATTTTACAAATTTTATAATGGAATTCTGCTACCTTTGGAAATATCCAATAGCTGAGTTGTTCATATGTACGAGTTTGCAGCTTTGTGTCCTAGTTTTGGTTTTTTATTCTTAGTCAAGTTACCTCCTTCTCCGTGACATCTGTCTATCCAGAAGCTACCTTAGAAGAGATCTTTATTCTTTTCCTTGTGCTATCAAAATACATTTGGTCAGAACTTTAATTTCTTAGGCTGACTATTAGGAGATAAAAGTGAGATCAATGTGGTTTAAAGTTTAATCTATCTAGCCTAAAATAAAATTCCAGTTTGAGTAAACCATGCCTTATTTTTACATGAAGAATATGGCCTCTGAAAAGCTGCTGCTGATGCTAGAAGTGGATAATGAGGAGTACTGTGTACATTTGCATAAAGTGTGTACTTCCTAAACACAAAGGGGCTAGGTAGACCTGATATATAAACCAGCTGCCCTTACTCTGAGCCAAGACAGGATTATTGAGATTTGAAACTATGCAAGGTCACAGCCCAAATCTCGAAACACAGGAAATGGTTTTATTAGTTTCCTATTGCTACTGTAGTGAATTAACACAAAAGTAATGTCTTAAAACAACATTAATTTATTCTTTTGCAGTTCTAGAGGTCTGAATTCTGAAATCAGTTTAACTGGGCTAAAGTAAAGGGTTTACCAGGAGCCTTCTTTCTGGAGGTTCTGAGAGGAGAATTCTTTTCCTTGCTTTTTCTGATTTCTAGAACTACATGCCTTACTTTCAGTGGCTCATAGTGCCTTCCTCCAACTTCATAGTAACAAACCTCTGTTTCTATTGACATGTGGCCTTCAGTCTCTATGATCTTCTGCCTCTGTCTTATAAGGTCCCCTGTGATTACATTAGACCTAGCCAGATAATCAAAGATAATCTCCCCATTTCAAGATTTTTAATCACATTTTCAAAGTTCCTTTTGCCATATGAGGTAACATATTCATATGTTCCAGAGATTAGGACATGGACACCTTGAGGGGCCACTTTATAGCCTAGGTCAATAGTCAATAAATGATAGCATTTACTATTTCTTTTCCCTTAGTAGTATAGAAATGCCATGCAGGGTGCTGGTGGAAGTATTAGTGGGGGTGGTAGTAATAGTAGGAAGTAAGCTATGATGAACAAATATGTATAAGATGTGTTTTAAAAGATATTTGCCTTTCCATACATATCTTTCTAGCAAGCCTACAATCAGACATAAAATGTCTAAGCTTAATTTTAGTCCATTGATTTTAGCATTTCCTAGACAGCTAGCATATTAATCCATCAAGTTCCTACATGATTTAATAAAGAGATAATATGAAAAGTGATAAGCGCTTCCTCTTTAAATCACCAAAGCCCAGTAAATCCTTGAAGTGATGCACAAAATGAGTACAATTTTATTGGAAATAGGAAGAGATAAAAATGGAAAGGTAAAGAATATAATGTGTTATCCTAAGAAGCAGGATACGTAAGAACAACAAGGAAGAGGAGAAGGAAAAAGAGTGGGAAGAGGAGTATATTCTTTGAGTTCTTATAATGTCTAGACACTGTTTTTAGCACTTTATTTACATTTATTCTGTTTATAATCATAGTTTTAAGAAGTTGGTATTATTATCGTTCCTGTTTCACAGAGAGAAAAACTGAAACAATGAGCTGGATTACAGTGGACCTGGTATATATTTCAGGTACCTTGGCTCCAAAGCTCATATTCTTAACTATTATTCCATAATAGAGAGCCATGGCTTGCCAAGGGGCAGCATGCCCCTCGAAACTCCAGTATGTAAAATCCAGCTCCCAAAAGGAAGTTATCACTGCTTGGGGTAGTAAGACAGGGAAGTAACAGACACTTAATTTGCCAGTGTTGGCACCTCATTTATCTGTTTGAGAATTTCATCAAGTCTTTCATCTGAGATGGAAAGGGAGTGAGAAGAGGAAGATGTACAAAAATTGAGATATATTAGTGAAAACTGGACTGTATATTGAGTTAAAATAACTTTTTTCTCATCTGAAAATTAACACGTGTTCATAGAAAATTTTAAAAATGTGGAAACATATAAAATAATAATCATGGTAATCTGATGATGCCTTTCCTTTTTTAAAAAAATTTTACAGAATTAAGATGTTCGGTGTCTAAATTATTTTCTAAAGAGATAAATGATCATTTGTGGCATTTAAATAGGAATTAATCTGAAAGTAGGTATCCAGCAGTACTTATACTTTGGAATTTTTGAGGATCACAATACTTTGAGAATGTTGATGAAAGCTAGGAAAATGTGCCATAATATAATATTTTAAATATAATTTCAGAAAGTTTCATTTGCAACCTCATATCCAAATGCAGCTAAGAATCACTGATCTAGATAATTAAAATAATCTCCATTAGACTCTGCCATGGCAATCTGGGACACCGCCAACACTCAGTGACATTATTTTGACAACGGAACACGTCTTGTTTTAATGGACAGTTTTCAATGTTCCCAAATATACTCTTTTAGAAGAACATAGTTTTTATTAAACATAGATTTTTATGTGCTTATCTCTATATAAGAAAATTACAAGAAATGAAGTACAATGTTAAGAAAGTAGCAGTTTCAACTTAAGGTTTACATTTGATTATTTCATCAATTTGTTTCAAATGTGGTGCTTTCTTATTTCACTATATTATGTTTTCATTGCAAAAACAAACAATGTAGAAAGTGCAAAAAAGGAAAAAATTATAAATTCTTTACAAAATAGTGATAAACTTTATTATAGATTATTTTAATTTCCTTTTATACCTGAAGGAAATTATATGTATAAGAAAAGATAATAAATACTTATAGGACAGTCACTGTTCTGAACATTTTACATGTTTAATTCATTTTATTCTTCCAACATATCAAGAGGTTGGTACTGTTATCGGCTTCATTGAATGGAATAAAAAGCAGAAAGACCATAACTTCCTTAGATCATATAGCTAGACCATAACTTCCTTAGATCATATGCCATAGAAATCACAGCAGGCCTTTCAAAGAGTAGTGGACAGGGAAGCAACATCAATAGATGAATAAAGATGTGGTATACACAAATACATGTATACACACACACACGCATGCACGCACACACACATGCACATTTACACACACCATACACATACTATGGAGTATTACACAGCCATAAAAGAATGAAATCTTGCCATTTGCAACCACATATATAGACCTAGAGGGTATAACGCTAAGTGAAATAAGTCAGTCAGAGAACGACAAATACAATATAATTTCATTCATATGTGGAATTTAAGAAAAAAATGAACAAAAAAAAAATCTAAAAAAGAGACAAATGAAAAAACAGACTCTTAAATATAGAGAACTGGTAGCTGCCAGGGGGGAGGTGGAAGGGGGATGGGTGAAATAGATAAAGGAGATTAAGAGCACACATCTTGATGAGCACTAAGAAATGTATAGAATTGTTGAATCATTATATTAGACACCTGAAACTAACATAACACTATACGTTAATTATGCTTAAATAAAAATATCAATCCAAAGGGGAAAAAAAGTAGTGGACAGCAAAATACAGTTGATCCTTGAACAACACAAGTTTGAACTGTGCAGGTCGATTTATATGTGAATTTTTTTCAATAAATACAATACTGTAAATTTTTTGTCTTCCTTATGCTTTTCTTAACATTTTCTTTTCTCTAGCTTACTTTACCATAAGTAAATGGTATTTAATACATATAACATACAAAACATGTGTTCAATGACTGTTTATGTTATGGTAAGGCTTCAACAGTAGGCTATTAATAGTTAAAGTTTCAGGAGAGTCAAAAGTTATATGCTGATTTTCAACTGCATAGGGGGCTGGTGTTCCTAACCCCACACTGTTCAAGGGTCAACTGTAATCTGAAAGGCAGGCAAAGGCATAAAGATTGAAACAATGACACTCTGCAAAGTTGGGAATCAATAAGAAAACATGATTTTGGTGATTGGTGCAGATGCTGGACTGCAGAGTGAGAGAGTTCTGTGAGTAAGCACTTGTAGGAAAGGCTCTGAGTGTAGAACTTCCTTGAAGAGGTTATGCACTGGAAAATGAAGGAAAATAAAATGACAGTTTCAGGTGTGGCAAAGTAGCACAGAGAAGAGAATTTTGAAAGTAATTAAAATATATGTGTTGAAGGAACAAATGAAATTATTTGGGGACACTTAACTAATTTAATCCCCACAACAAATCTGTAAGACGAATTTTATTTGTATTCCTACATTATAGAGGAAGCAAACAAGCATTAAGAGAAGTTATTAGACTTACTCTGGTCTCTCAGAGAGCAAGAGTTCCAGCAAGGATTTGAATCCAGCTGCTAACTACTGAAATCTTACTTAGTAATAAGCTAAACTCTATATCTATCAAATAATTAAGAAACAAATCCAGCATACTCGTTAATAAAATTAAAAATTTGACTATGGTCATGTCTATCACAATAATTGCTAGTTTTCATCTACGAATCCATGAATAAAAACAAAAAAAATTGGTTCTAGGACACTAAAATTAAATTTTTCCCAAAGAAAAGACATTTCAATATTTTACAGTTTGGCTAATATGATCCTTTTATTTTTTATTTTTTTATTTTTTTTAAAGATTTTATTTATTTATTTGACAGAGATAGAGACAGCCAGCGAGAGTGGGAACACAAGCAGGGGGAGTNTGATCCTTTTAAAAAAAATATTGAAATAATGGAATCAAGAGAACAGAAGAATATTGGCTGTCACTGCTGGAAATTCTCACCATGAATCTGACATTGGTATATTTAGCTTAAGGAATTTTATAAAGGTCATTNATGATCCTTTTAAAAAATATATTGAAATAATGGAATCAAGAGAACAGAAGAATATTGGCTGTCACTGCTGGAAATTCTCACCATGAATCTGACATTGGTATATTTAGCTTAAGGAATTTTATAAAGGTCATTCTCTACTGCAGAACCAGTTTAATAAATTATAAGATTCTGATATTTCTTAAAAGTACAGAGTCTTCAAATTGTTTTATTCACTGACTAAGCCATCATTTACTTTTGGCATTGACTATATGGACTTTAGTTTTCTGCTTTTGGTTTTTTTTTTGTTTTGTTTTGTTTTCTTTTAGATGTGCATAATATTTGGAGTAACATATAAGCAAGAGCATTTTTTTAATATTTAGAAAAATAATTTGTGGGGTTTTTTAAATTATAAGTAAAAGATGCTTAAATATGGGCTACTGCTGTCATATCTTGATTTATTTGTCATTGCAAATTAAAATGTATATAGATCTTATCATTATGGCCTAAAGACATTTTTTTGTAGTTTAATTTATGTTGCAAATTTTATACTGTATTTGCATTCAATGTTCTTCATCAAAAGCTGTTTAAATATTCAGCAAAGCTTAAAGGCAATTTTCATTTGTATTAACTCTTTGGCTATTTATTTATAGAAATACAATGGAATTGATAAATTATAAATGGAACTACTGGCTTCATTATGGGGATGGGGAAGTTCCTCTGCACTTAACAATACAATTTAAGCTTTCTGAGGGATTTGAAAATGTGTTTGTTCACTACATCAGCCTTTTTGATTTGGAGAGGAATTTTAGTTTCCAATGAAGGACAAATAGAAACATTCATACTTATTTTATTATCCAGTTAGGCAATGATAATGCTAAGGATGTCTAGCATAAAGACACTGGGGATATTAAACACTGAAGTGTTAGTGTTTATTTTTATTTCTGTAGGAACTTCAACTTAACAATCCTTAGGTAGATTCTGTCAGGTTCTTAGAGGTTTTTGTTTGTTTTGTTTTTGGTTTGTTGTTTTGCCTTTGGAAAATAAGAACAATTCATTCTACTCAATTACTTGACCAAAATTAACAAGAAAGTTCTCTGGATCTGGACAATGACTTGTGGGCAGAACACTTGAGATCTAGTCCTGGTGCTAACACATGTCAGCCATTTGCCCAGCCCACATCTCAGTTTCCTCATCCTGAAAACAGAGAAAGTATTCGTATTCCCAGCCATTAAAAATGCATGTTTGTGAAGACAATAAGGAAAAAAGCCCGTGGACATGTAAGTGTGTGATAGGCCTTATGTTGGCCTTGAGTCCTAAAATATGGGACCTTCCTTAAGTGAAAAAGTTTCTCCAAATATTTCTAGGAACTACCCTGTTCAGGTGTAGAATGATTCACCATGTATAAAAAATCATAACACAGGTTTGCCAAGCTAAAATGGGGTAGGGGATGAGGACACTGACCATTGTTTTTTAAGTTTGTCCATAAGGACGATGAATTATAATATATGTGTGAAAGATCATATTCTCAGTCTATATAATGCTGCCACCTAAAATAGGCGCTCTTTTCTTAAAGAAACACAGAAGTACATAGTACTTTCACAGAATACACATAGATTAGTACTGCATAAAACTTACATTATCACTTTTCATCTACTTGACATGCCTCTAAAAGAATGGAGTTCAATTTCAGTATTTTCTACGTGTGTGTATTTCCAAAAACTAAAATGTATTAAAAAACAGTCAACTGGCAAAGTCAAGTTCAACGTTCCTAAGGTGTGCACAGGAACAAACAAGCTGCAGTGCCAGCAGCGAAAGTGACAGACAAATCTCAAACATCCAGCCTCCCTCATATAGGAGCTAACACAACCCAAAACTGCACAGTGATTGAAGTAAATAAAGATCACAACTCTAAGACTTGAAAAAGAGAGTTTTTAAGCTTTTCATTGCCTCATTGAGTTAAAGGGAATCTTTGGGGAAAAAAAATTCTTCTGGAGCCATTATTTGAGTCTTTAAATACAAGAAAGGAGACACTTCCCTTTATAGGTTAATTGGAGACTGCAGGAATCACAAAGATGAGGCTAGAATGAGATCAGTTTTAGAGAACAACAAAGAGATCCATGCTTCTCCCTTTGAAACCCTCCAAAGTACATATTGCTCATTCGGGTGCCTCAAAAAACCTCACCTAGATCAGTCCTGAAATACCCAAAATTCCATTTCTAAACAGCATATCCCATAACCTTTTTTTTTCCCTCTCTGTTCAGATATTTATTCTTTTCAGTAATGTCCACTACAGGATATCTACACTTTTATACATATATATATATTTTTTTCCAATTAGAGTTAAGTCATGCTATGATAACAAAAACCTTAAAAGCAGTGGAATAAAAAGGCATTAACTTACTAAAAGGGAGTTGAAGGAAAAAATAAGAAGTTATTCAGAGTCTTCTGAGGCTGTTTTTATAGAGAGGACAAAAGAGAAGCTATAAAATGGAAAATATCAGAAATCTGTTCAATAGGCCAAAATTATTTAGAGACGTATTATTCTAAAAAAAACCCTTGAAGGTGACATTCCACCAAGTCATTTATCCAGCACCTTTTATGTGTCTGTTCCAAAATTTCAGGAACAAAATTTACAAATAGCACAACACAGTTCCAGATGAGAATTTCCCTTCTCACATGCTATGATTCATGCTGCAGAACATTTCAACTAAGTTCTGTTAAATAGCTCAGCTCTTCCCTCAGCAAGGACTAGATGATCAAAAAAGCCTTAATTATCTCATTCCCGGATTCTCTCCATCCTTGTTTTAGATATATTTCCCATTTCAATTCATGCCAAGGAAGGCATCAACTACAGGGAAGAAAGGTATGCAAACCTTTGGGCAGCTTGACGGCTTGTCAGAAATCTAGCTTGTGTTGCAAGACAGAATGAGAACAACAAAGTTTGTCTGACATGCTCCATCCCAGCAGCTAATGGAAGATGTAACTTTTTCTATTGGGATTGTTATTTCTCAGGGGACAGAAACCTTTTCTAACTTACTGCATCTAAAATGCTTCATTAGAGACCATGCACAGTGCATTATTGCAAAACAAAAAATCAGCTTTAAAGGAAATTTTTGATAGGTTCCAGTTTTCCTCCACTAAGTAAACTAGACTTCCCCTAGCTCTGGGAACTTGCTTCTGTGCACAGGCTGCCCCTAACTGACAGATTCAAAGTTCAGAGGTTTTATAAACCCTTTTCCTATTCCTTCCCTTCCCTATCTCCACAGCCCTGATAACTTAAATGCCTGTATAGCTAACATAATTAATCGATTGCTGTACAAAGAAAAAGGATCATTTATAGGTAAAGGTTGGAACATCTTATTTTCTGGAAAACCATTGAAAATACATTCTTACAGCAAAATCAGTCATATACATGTGATGGTGATAAACAGGAAGGTGAAGAGAGACCACAGCCCTACCTATATTTGGAGTGATCAACCTGAAATTGGAACACAACTCATATTGTATACACGGTGGCTATTTATGCAAAATTATGAAAACTAACTAAAACTGCAGAGATGGAAAGAAATTATATTTAGCTAAGAACAAATAGAATGAAAGTAAGTATAAATTATGAATATAAATGGAAAATGAGGTTGATATTATATCACGTTTTACTATCTGTGCATAGCAGATGCACTATTACTAATACTTGGTCACAGTATGAAGAGCTAATTAAAGGCCTGCTATTTATTCTATCCAGAAGACTGATTTTATTCTCTTATTTATCTAAACTGGACACTGGACATTAACTTTATAAGTAGGAAAACAAGATTTAAAGTCTAATCACTGAACATTTTTCATGAAAACAGAAATAGTTATCATTTCATTTCTTTTCTACCCAATTGTGATCCTTCCTTCCCCTAAATGAATGGCATTCCATACTTATTTGTTGGGGGTGGGGGGAGTGACCAAGGGAGATGGTAACATGCCAACATGCCATACTTTCCTGGGATCTGTGTTTTTAATTTTTTTTCTTTTACATAGCACTCTAAAGTTAGAAAAACACGCCCTAATATTTCTAATTCCTACAAATATAGATGAGAAATCCAGGCCCAACCTGTGGGTATAAACTAAGAATATGTTTTGACAAACTCTCCTGTTTTATTGAATATTTATACTTGAGAATCTCTTTCCAGAGGAGATCCTAAACTGCACAGATGCCCACCCACATGGTATTTTCTAAATGGCTCTGAAAATGACAAATGCATTTTACTAAATGAAAGTCAATTGTCTCACCCGTAAAGGTGAAGAGGAGACAATTAGTATGAGAGGCTTACTGAATATGACTAAGTTAATGATTGGGAAGCTCTCTAAAACACATTAAAGAGAAGGAAAGACTTCCTCAGAATGTTTGTGGTGTGTTTTGCTAGTCATCTTAATTGATTTTTCACTTCAAAAAGCAAATGTGTAAAAAAGTCAAAAGCAAAGAGCTACACCTCCAACATTATGTGTCATTAGCTGAGCACCGCTCCATTTTAATGTTCCTATAATTGATTTTGCAGCCCCAGACAACTACAAAGAGCACTGATTGTGGGTACAAGGTGCCAGTGACTCCTTGAAAAACCATGCACCCTATGAGTACTTTGGTTTAGAAAAAAAGCATTCCTGAGTACTTCATTTTAGCTGGTAGTGCAAATAAATTTTCACTAATGTCAGTGGGCACTGTGCTTCTCTGCTCATCAGGGCTAAATCCATGGTGAAGAAGTCAAAATGTGTAATATCTTTAAATACTTCAGAAACTTCAGAAAAGGGAAGGGCAATGTCTTGACAGCTTGATCTCTTTCTCAATGTAGGTGCTATTTTTTATAAGATGTTAACACTGTATAATCTCCATTTCTCACACATTCATTTCCCTAAAGTTTACATTGATTTATGTATATTTAATCGCAAGTGTTGGTGTAACTTGTTTTACAAAGGAAAAAAAAACCCACAAAAATCTTTGTTATTTGAGGTTTGTCCTGAGATATATGCTATATGAAATATTAGCATGACCATAGCATTTACTAGGTGAAATTTTTATGACTACTCTCCAAATAACATTTGTGTTCATTTTACTTATATACAAAATTCGTATTTTTGCTCAGAAAATTGAGAGTGGCAGACAGTAGAGATACTGCTTTCAAAGGAAGTTCAAAATGAGTTTAAATCAGAACTTAACAGCAACTTTAGTATTCTGGGACTGTAATTTAAAAGGAGTGTGGGACATGTGCTTTTGTATTCCATCCTCGTGCTTCTCATGTGGATTTTTCTCGATCTTTCTTTCTGACAACTTGCCTTTTCTTTCTGTGTTTGCCTAGTCAGACTAACAGTTTTTGTAAACTGATGATTTCAGCTCCCTTATTGTTCCACATTACACTGCTGCACAATGCCAGTCAAGCATTATGACTTTTTTCACTCCAGCTGTGTTCAACCACAAGTAGATATGAAGCAATTGACCTTGTTGTTCATTGACTTGTATGATGCTTTACTACCTACTGTTTTGTGCCACTCGTTTCACTTCACTCATCTTCTAAAGTCATGACCTTTGTAGTAGATATTACTCTCTAAGCTAGTTTTAGAGAAGAAAAATATTCAATACAATATGGCCAGCATTATGAAAATATCAAAGATAAGCTGAATTTTCTGGTCAAGATCAGGGGGTCTAAGGCCCCCTGCTTTCTAAAAAGGAAAACAAAACAGTAACTTCAGGCCATTTGGGAAAACCTACTTTACATAGAAAGTTTTAATATTTTTAAAAGTATTGATTTACTTCTTTTTTGCTGATTTGTTTATTGCAAATACAGTTAATGCTTTCTGCCTCAGTAATTCTTTTATTAAATAGTCAGGTGGTGGTGGCAGGATGAATTTCAAATATTCAAAAAAAATTAGGAACAAAACTTATAAGTAGATAAAATCTACCACTGGATTCTATCATAATCCACAATCTTAGAAGTGGGCATCTTACCTTCAAACTAATACACCCTTTATATCACTAGGAAGAATATCTGAAATCATGGCATTTATAAGAGTAGTAAAAGGCTTGTTAGTAAATTAGTTGACATTTGCAGGATGTCACTAAGAAAATCCTAATTAATCTATAAGAATACAGATATAATTTTCACTAAAGATATATTTTTCTACTTAGCCAGGAGCAGTTTTTTCTTTAGCAACCACTTTCAGGGCATGGTTTTATTATCCATCGCATTTCATGAGCATGTAATAATAATGGTCTATATAGAAACTTTCATAGCATAACAGCATAAATAAGAAATTCAGCATCATTAAATATTAAAATACTAATTGTATAAGTCAGTATTCAGTAAGGAAAAGAGAGAATAAAAGCTACTACAGGAAAAGGGAAGTTATTGCTGAAGAAGGTGAGGTCTGGAAAATAGGAACTGGAGAAGCAAAGTCACTCATCAACATAGCTTGAACACTGACTTGAGGGGGCCACTCAGAACTTGCAAGAAAATTCCTACAGACATATTCTTCTGGCTGCTGAAGCAAACCCAAAGAGAGAGGTCATGGAGAAGTCTTTGGAAGCTGTCATCTCTATGTAAAGTGTACTCTAGTGCTAGAGGCCACTGTTGTTGACTAAACTAGTGATGGGGAGATGATCTGGAAGCTGGAGTCTGCCAACAATCTTCCAAAAGCAATGGTTTCTGCTACTCTTGTGTCCTCCACTCTCATGCAAATTCCTCTCTTGGTCAACACTAGTTTGACACCAATAAGAAAGGGGAATTCTGGGAAATATGTTCCTAGCCTTAGATAGAAGTAGCAATGACAAGTAAACAAACACAATCCAGCACAATCCATCCTCTTGTCAACTTAATATCCATAGACACATGTTTTAATCATCTTTAACTCTAGGTAAAACAATAGCAAAATCACAGCTCCACCAAAGTAGTGCAACTATTCCTCATAAAACCAAAAAAGTACAGTAACCCTCTTATCAAAAGAAAATACAAAGCATCCTGTATGTCTTTTTATTCATCTTTGAGTATTGCTAGTTCCTCTCCAAGCAGAACCTGTACTTCTCACAAAGATTTTTCCCATTGTTTTCTTTTGATAGACAACTTGAATGTCAGTTCCTCCCCACATAGAGTTATACCCTCCTCTTTGGTATCTGTACTTACACACTGAGATTCAGAAGTAACCATTTGTATTTTATTCCATGAGAAGGTGATGCGACAAAAGAAAAAAAAAAGATTTTCAAGTGGCTCTGAATCTCTTTACAAGTGCAAGTCTGCATATTGGTTAAGGGTCCTTAACTCTATTTTGTGGTAGATCAAGGTTTTCTTCTTTTATTTTATTTTAACCAGATTTTTGCTTCTGTTTATTCAAACAAAATAAGGCCAAGTAGAAATCAAATACAAATCAAATCAAATAATATATAGGCTATAGTAGGTTGCCCATCTATTTCTTTTTTTTTTAATATTTCTTTATTGGGGGGGTTAGGGAGGGGCAGAGGGAGAGGAAGAGAGAATCTCAAGCAGATTCCCCACTGAGTGTGGAATGGCCACAGGGTTTAATCTCATAATCCTGAGATCATGACCTGAGCTGAAATCAAGAGCTGGGCACTTAACTGACTGAGTCAAGCAGGTGCCCCAACCCATATGTTTCATTAGTAGAGATATCAGAATGAATTAGTCAAAGCCAAAAATGCCTAAAGGTCAAACCATTCTGATCAACTCTCTTGGTCCTGCTGTCCATATGGTAATCATGCCTACAGTATCATGGCAGGTTAACTACCACTCCAGTATCCCATCATCCTGACTGAACTGAGAGTGCCTATTTTTTTTTCTTGAAGAATGACAAACTGCCACATGTAGTGCCTCATTTGGATGTGTCTGGAGTCTTAGAAGCCTGACTACCCTACATTCTCCCACAAATGGACCTTGAGAGACTTTTTGGAGGTTCTAGCAGGTAACACAGCTACTTGCATACCCTTGACCAAAGAATGGTCCTCCTCTATTGGGAAGGTCTTCCTCTTCGACTGAGGGCCTAGCTTTGGGAAGGACACACATGGAGCCATGAGGAAGGAAAGGGACACCCATGTAGCCAGCCAGATCAGCCATTATTAATGCTGGCAATCAATGGGATGACAGATGTCAGAGCCAGACTGCCCTTACATCCTCGAGAGAGTGCCTATTTTCATGGTAACTTCTGCCATTGTCATTGTTTACCTACTTATAAGAGTCACCACAGAGCTCCTCCAGGATGTTTATGCTACCCTTACTAATGCATTTGTCAAAACCTCTGTGACCTCCTACAGGGCATGGAAGAGAATGGGAGAGGACAGGAGGTCCTACATAGTAAATATAACCTAGCATCCAATGTCCCAGAACATTAGTATGTCTTTCTCTGCCAAAAATCAAGGAAATTCTGACATGTCAACTGAATGCACCATCCACCTTTGTGTCCAGATTCCTGTAAACCAGTCTAGGAAACTATTAGTTCTACTCCAAGTTTCTCAAGTTAATTAATTGAATATGGAATTTCTAGTTAAGTGTACTTGTATCAGTGAATTCAGTCCACTCCAACATCAAATCCTTCTACCCCAATCCAGCACCTCTAGGGTATGTTCGCATATTCTTCTTCAACTGTACAAGTTTTGCATTTATTTTGGTATATATGGTCCTACTAACATTGTGTAGCCAACCTCCTGAAGCCTAGCAGACTTTGAGTATACCTATGGGTCTAGAAGCCACAGAGGATCTGGGAGAGTAGCTTGAGGAAATGTGGCATTTTCTACTCTATTAGTTTCCCAAGATTGCTTTAAAACTAAAAAACAAATAAAACTTAAGAACAGCAATAACCACAAAATTGGTGGATTAAAATGACAGAAACTTAGGGGCACCTGGGTGGCTTAGTCGTTAAGCATCTGCCTTCGGCGCAGGGTGTGATCCTGGAGTCCTGGGATCGAGCCCCACATCAGGCTTCCCCCCGGGAGCCTGCTTCTTCCTCTCCCACTCCCCCTCTTGTGTTCTCTCTCTCGCTGGCTGTTTCTCTCTCTGTCAAATGAATAAATAAAATCTTAAAAAAAATGGAAGAAGCTTATTTCTTGCAATTCTGAAGGCCACAAGTCCAAACTTTGTTTCCATGGCCAAAATCAAGGTGTCCTGCTTCCTCTGAAGGTGCTCTAAGAGAATCCATTCCTTGCTTCTTCCATATTCTGGTGAATTTCAGTTTTCCTTGGCTTGTGGTTACACAATATCTGTCTCGTCTTTCCAACACCTTCTCCTCTTTTTTCTGTGTGGTGTGGTGCCTCAACATACCTCTCTCTTATAAGGACAGCTGTGATGGCATTTAGTGTCCACCAGATAATCCTGGATTATCTCCTTAACTCAATACCCTTAATCACATGTATAAAGACCTCCAACCTCAATAAGAGAACATTTATAGGTATCAGGGATTAGGACCTGATATCAACAAGGGGCATGTTTTTAGCCTGTTATACACAACAAATAATTGTTTATACACTTTAAGTGGTCATCACAGGTTATTTAGGCAAGAGTTAGTGAACGTTCTCCTGCAAGGGTGCACTAGTAGAGGTGATTCTTCCAAATTTGGAGACTTTATCGTAATCTGCCCTTATGCTCCCAATCCCATATTCTGAATGTTACTTTTTCCTGATCAATACTTTAAACTTAACATGAGACCCTGCAAGAATATAATTTTAATTTACAGTATAATTTTGTTACCCACACAAAGATATTTAGGTTTGGTTTTCATACATATTAAAACCAGTGATTACAGGAGATAGGATTTCTTTCAAGACAATCAGAAATTTGCTAGTTAACTTACTCTGGTCTTCAGATGCGACTGTAAAGCACTGAATTTATAATTATTCTTCTTTCAACTTTTCCATGTACTTCTAGAAAAATCACCCCACAGTCCTTACACTCTTTATTTCCACTATAATTTTCAACAGCAGCAGCTGTGTGGTCATTCAAAGCCTAGCCTCCTGCAGGAACTCGACTCCAAATAACTAAAGTGATAATTTAAGTAACTCTTTTGATGGACTTCTACTGTTCCACTTACCACTAGCAAAGGAACTATCAATGTCTTCAAATATAATCAGATCAAAGAATGAATTCCAGAATCACAGCACAAGGTTCTACCTGCTTAGAACTGATACCTAAAAACTCTATTGGGGGGCGCCTGGGTGGCACAGCAGTTAAGCGTCTGCCTTCGGCTCAGGGCGTGATTCCGGCATTACGGGATTGAGCCCCACATCAGGCTCCTCCGCTGTGAGCCTGCTTCTTCCTCTCCCACTCCCCCTGCTTGTGTTCCCTCTCTCGCTGGCTGTCTCTATCTCTGTCGAATAAATAAATAAAATCTTTAAAAAATTTTTTAAAAATTAAAAATTAAAAAAAAAATNTTGTGTTCCCTCTCTCGCTGGCTGTCTCTATCTCTGTCGAATAAATAAATAAAATCTTTAAAAAATTTTTAAAAAATTAAAAATTAAAAAAAAAANAAAAAATCTCTATTGGTTAGGGCTTAGCCAGGAAACCAGAGCCACAAAAAAATTCTGTCAAATGGGTAGTTTGTTATAGGAATTATAGTGTACACACATATAAGGGTAGCTGAGGAAGTTAAGTTCTGGAAAAGAAAGATGTTAAAGAACCAGAGAAAGTTATTAAAGCACCAGTCTGTGTGGACAGGTCAGAGATTATAGGAAAATCCCAGATATAATACATATGTGGCTGGTAAGTGGTAGTACTAAGGAAATGGGGGAGAGAAGAAGCCATACAGAGATCTTTGAAAGTTTTTACTCTACAAAGTGCAATTTAGCCCCTGGTAATTAACTTAAGACTTCTGTTAGCTACCAGGGCCAAGAGCTGGGAGCACAAGCTAGAAAGGGAGCCTACTGATGCCATGTCTGACGACTATAACTTTCGGAGAGTAATGGCTTCCACTTCAGTTCCACTTTTCAAATCATGCATAAGTTGTATTTTTGGTTATCTGTGACCTGGAACCATGCAGGGAAGGGGAATCTGAGAAATAGAACTCTTAGCCATATGCAAAAATGGTAATATTAAATTCACAAAACAGACTCCAGAACACTAACTGGTGCTTAACTTACAAAACAAACAAAAACCCCTAAATGGAGTTTTTTCCACTATAAAGAGAAGGACAGATGGTAAATAAATATACAATTAGCCAATTATTAATAAAATTTGTTCCTCTATTTTCTATCCCTTTACTTCAGTGATCCAAAGAGTGCAGAGAAAACAAAGCCATCATTCAACTGTCTTTCCCAATTTAGAGATGAAACTCACACACACAAAAGGGGTAGCAGAACAACTAAGAATATATTTAAGGTACAACAAAATGAAATGAGAGTGGGGAGATCCGAAGTGAATGTCAATCCTGTTTAAATTGGAACCCTAAACTTCTTAAGCTTCATGCAACTTCCCATGAGGGTAATGTTTTCTGAGCAATCTCAGATAGGAGATACTCTGCTGGACACATGTCGTATTTGGGGCAAAACTATCTGGACTTTTATCTGCTGAATGAGCCACAATATAGATACGTCAAACATTCTTATTACCTTAATTATTTAATTATTTTCGCATGGGATCTTGTTTGGTCCTCAAAGGTTATTAACTTTGAGAAAAAGATACTTCAGTTCCCATCATTTCCCATGAAACCTTCCAAAAGAGGCAAAAGAAAGCTATACCAACCACTTCTATTTAAAATCAACACTGTTCCTAAATACTCAATTTTCCCTACTCACAAGCCTAAGGAAGGGAATGCATCGAGGTTTACCTTGTAATGGCCTACCTGTACCATTGTGCCTTTCTATGATTCTTAATTTATGCCAGAATTTATCCTATTATTAAGGAGGAAGGAAGGATGTGAACAGGTGGAAAAATTCAAATGTCAGAGACTGGCTATGTTAGGATATAGTAGTAGCAAGAGCTGCACTACTTTTATACTTCCAAGTATAATATTAGTGAATATTATCCTTTTGATGATCTGAATTGGAGAAGAGGAGGCAAGTCTCTTCTCTGGCCTTCACTTTCTAAGGTTGACACATATCATTAACTCTGCACATGCAAGGGACACCTTCCTAGTATCTCTTTTCATCCCATCATCTTTCTTTTTTGATACTATTTACTTTCACTCCTGTCCCAGGGTTTTTCTTATGCATCAGATAAGCTTAGCAAATGGGAACTGTCAGGTATTAGAAAGTAATGCAAAAGTCAATGGTTTTCTCTGAATTTTTTTTTCAATTTCTTAAGTGTTAAGAAGCTTATAGTAGCCATACTGAGTTTGTGATCTTAAGCGCCCTCTATAATCCTGAAAATGCACTGCTGTTAACAGTTAAATCAAAGGACTTAGAAAGCAGGGTTTTATGAGCAACAAAAATTTTGAGATGCTTTGAACATCAATCCTTTCTTCCTTCTCTCTTATAGACCATGATGAAAGCAACATCTTTGAAATCTTGAGGCATTAGTCCCTATGCCCTCTATAATTTTTCCCCCTTTCTTCACCATGCCTGAGGCCTTGATCTCTGCCATCTGCTTATTCTCATACTGTGGTGCTCCACCTTTCATTTGTACCTGGGTCATCTTCTTTTCAGGTGTGCAGCCTCTCCATCTTACCTCTGAACTAAAACAGCTTTTGAAAAGCCATGAATTACCAAGGTTTTCAGAAAGGAAAAGTGAAGGGAAGTTCACTTAAAATAAACCACAGTATTTTTCAGATAAAGTTTAACAGAAGTCTTTGGGATTTTTTTTTTAGCCTACCTTTTAGACTACTTTATACAACTGTAGAGATTTCTCATTTCTCTTTCCTCTTTTTTAACTTGATTGTTGGCATAACCAAATACTAACTGCTGTGATTATAGAGGGCATTGAAGCCAAATTGCTAAGATAATAATGTTAAATAGTTTCAGAATAATAGTTAATAGCATCAAAAATGTCTTAGACTTTTTTTAAAACAGTCTCTTTCATACCTGATTAAAGTAGTCCAGTGTTTTATGTAGCAAAGATAGCAAGTATACTCTATGATTCATTATTTCCATTCTAAAGATTAGAAAATACTCTGCTTACAGACCTCCAGAGATTAAAAGTGACACAGCATTCTTACAACCAGTTTAGACCTCTATAGGTTGTCAAAAAATGTGTATTTAACTGAGATGTATTAAATTCAGGTATGTTTCCCAAACTCACTTTTTTCTTACAGGATGAAGACACAGAAGCTCTCAACTGAACAGCTGTAAATTCACTGATTTATGCAGAAGTATTAATTAAGAAATTAGAACTAATGGCTACTTTGCTTGGTGATGGGAATACATTGGCGACTAAAACAATAATGGGAACAAAGATGATAAGTATTAAAGTGAAGTGATAAGGATGGCAAGATAATGCATGAGAATACGGTAGCTTCCTTCATGTGGTGAATGATCAGTGAAGACTCTCATAGAAGATATTTAGACTGAGTCCTGGAAGACTGGAAAAAAAGTCATTAATGAAAGGAAAGGGGACAAGTATTTTAGGTAGGGAAACTGTAAGCAAGAAGGCAACAGCTTGGTATGTTCTAGGGACATTTAGGAAACCAGTGGCCTCAGCTCAATGGATGAGAAGAGAATTGTGCAGTGAATTGGGAAGGGTGATTGGGGATCCCGCAGACCTCCATGGGCCATCACAGTGAACAACATGAGGGCCATCAATGGCCTTTGTTCAGCAGGAATTTTGACATGACGTAAGCCAGAAAGATTTGTTTAAATGTAAATTAGAAGCAGAGAAGTAGAGACAGCATTTGTGTGTAGATAACTCTTCCAGAAGTTTTGCTATAAAGGGTCCTAAATGGGGGGCGACCCAAAAACCCTAGCACAGATACGCATTGATGATCAAGGTTCTGTTCAATCATATAGTTATATGTGATTCACATATATATATGTGCATATATATATGATATAGAATATATTTGGTTAATTTATGTTTAGTAAACTAGAATACATTTTAAGAAAATTATTTTTATAGTCTTTATATTTTTATATTCATATTATTTTTTATATTGAACTTTCAAGAATTCATATGTGGTTCATGAGCTAAAAACAGATAAACACTATAAACAATCTATCAGCTTGGTACTAAAAGTCAAGTATATATAAAACAATAAATATATGATACACATATTTTCTTAGACTTTTGTGTCAAATTAGTTGCTCATGGAAAAATAAATAAATTTGGTCTCAGATCTGACATAAATCTACTGCATTGAGGAAGTTCCTATTAAATTCTATAATCTTATGCATCCATAAAGTGTTAGAGTAAATAAAGTTTAAATTTTTTTGTATACTCTAAAATCTATGATTTTATCAAACAGTACAATAATAAGTACATATTTTTGTCCTCATGTTTTATTGCCAGTAATAGAGACCCATCAAGCTACCTATATTTGAACAAATGAAAAGATAGGCTATGTGCTTGAGTAGGAAAGCTCAACATCATAAAGGTATTAATTCTTTCTAAGTCAATTAATAAACCTTGCACAATTTAATAAACATAGCAATGATTTTTGTCATGTTTCTTTGTAACTAAATAAACTGATTATAGAGTTCAAATAGCAAAATAATCAGGTAAGAATGGTCAGGAAGTCTCTGAAAACTAATAACTGTAGAGAGAAACTAGCCTTACCATTAAAGTGAATAGTTTTTCAATATTGAAATTGATGACACTGGGGCACCTGTGTGGCTCAGTTAGTTAAACATCTGACTTTGGCTCAGCTCATGATCTTGGGGTCCTGGGATCGAGCCCCCACCTCGGGCTCCATGTTCAGGGGGAGTCTGCTTCTCCCTATCTCTCTGTCCCTCCCCTCTGTGTTGGTCTCCTTGCTCAGCGTAAAGTCTGCTTCTTCCTCTCCCTTTGCCCCTACCTGCTGCTTGTGCTGTCTCTCTCTCTCGCTCTCTCTCAAATAAACAAATAAATAAAATCTTTTTAAAAAATCACGGATGAAAAGATGCACAGTGCACAGTTATGTTAGGACAACTGGGTAGCAATTTGAGAAAAAAATAGTTAACCTGCACTTCACTCCTTATATCAAGATAAATTCCAAAGGGATCATAGAAGTGAAAAATTGTAGCATTGCATGGACCACAGATTTTGCTACAAATTTGCTCAACTGCCCAATCCCATGAGATTGAGCTCTGCTTTTTACCTCTTGCTGTCATACCTGCAGTTTCTATATCCAGAACCTCTCCGACCTTCTGCAAAGCAGGTCAGAGGTCTCAGCTGGTTGCACCCCTTTCCACTGTAATTCAGTATTTGGCGACTCTCCTGATCTGTTTTCAGTCATTCAGACATAGACTAAATAATTTAACTTCACACACACACATACATACACAAAAACTTGCTGCTTTTTTCCCTACCTCTTTCTTCCTTTACTATCACTTTAATGGGGGCTCAAAAGTTAGACACATAAAAAATATGTGTTTAGTTTACAAAACTAACCTAGATAAAAAAACAAAATTTTAAGAGAGAAACGTCTTTGAGTTGAATCATCTCTTTTCAGTACACCTTAGGACATAATTAACGAATTGACTTTCCTTGAGTAAGAGAACCACTAATGGCCAAATAATCTATGGTCAAGACAAAAATGGTTACATAGAATAAAATGTGACCCCAGCCTCCTCTGCAGTATCACAAATGGGGAGGGTGGAGAGTGGAGCCAACGTTGTGACAGATTGTAAAATGGGTATAAAATGAGCAGAAAAGCAAAATGACAGAAAAACAATAAAAGATAAGGGACCATTTACAACTTCATGACTTTTCACCATTTAATCAACTGCAGTTTCATTTGTTTGGCAAGATGACAGCCCAATCTAACCAATTTAAATTTCTCGTCTCAAATCTATAAAAACAAAACAAACAAACAGAAACACTTATATTGGCCGTTTGAGCGACGTCTAAGCTATCCTACCTTTGTGTCTTTATAAGGGACATAGAGTCTCAATTATTCCATTGATGTCATTTATGTATTGTGCTTCATTATTTCCTTGTGTTTTCACTTATCTCACCCTGTAAGGGCTCTCAAATTTTAGAAACGTGTTCCCCTCAGGACTTTGGGATTCTTCTTAATAATATTTTAAGTTCCTTTTTTTTTCTTTTAAAGGTTTTATTTATTCATCAGAGAGAGAGAGAGAGAGCACAAGCAGGGGGAGCGGCAGACAGAGAGAGAAGTAGGCTCCCCACTGAGCAAGGAGCCTGATGAGGGATCATGACCTGAGCAGAAGGCAGTCGCTTAACTGACTGAGGCACCTAGGCGCCCCATATTTTAAGTTCCTTTGCTACTTTGATTTCGATTTGGGATCTTGTCAAGATGCCTAACTCACATTCAGGTGGTAACAAACACTCAAATACCTCACTTTGAATAACCTTTGCTTTCATGTCTTCTGCATTTCCTTCAGCACAGGCCCAGACTCTTCTGGGATTAAGGATGTAGGTAGGAGCTTCTCGAACAGGAATGCTTGTCTCCTGAGCTACAGTCATGTTCTAGGTAAAGGATTCTGAGAATGCTCCCCTGTACAAGTATACAATGCTAACTCAAGGAGGCAGGCATATCAGGGATTTTGATATTTAAAGTGAGTTGTTATTCTCTTGCATAAATGAAATAAAAATGTGACAAAAGCTATCCCAAGGTAAATTAATTCAATACAATACTTTGCTGACCTAAATGATAAAGGGCTGTTCATGGAGTCAGTTTATTTAGCAAAAATTCTTTTTAAGGCAGAGCTCTCAATCAACAACCTCATGGAAAACTGTGACTATTATTTCCAATACTATGTTTTTATTTTAAATGCAATGGAACCCAAGTCCATAAATCAAAACAACTGGGAGAATTCTTACAGATAATAAATAATTTAAATCAGAGTCTATTAAAACAAGCAAGGATATATTATGGAATTGGATATAAATCCACATGAATATTTTAGGATAAAACATGAGACTGTAAAGAAATTTCACATTTGTGGTCAACCTCTTGGGGATCTACCCACAAATATCTAGGGCAATTCACATTCTTCTCTTCCCTACTAGTTGAGAGAGTTTGAAAAGCACTAGTCTAACATAACAACTATTTTAAAAGTTGTAGTTTTTTTTTAAATTAAATATTCAGAGAATTCAGATCCATATAGTTTTAAGTATTGAGAAATGAAAAAAGGTTGTCAAAATGCAAAAATAATTATAAAGACAAGGACATAGTAACACACATATTTAGAAGTGGAATTGTTACAGTCATATTATTAGGTGGCTTTATATAGAATGCCTGAAACAGTTCTATAAACACCAATATTTGTAAAAATCAAAACTACAATTGGAGGAGGAGGTTCCAAGTAATATTTAACCTCTAGTAGGTCAACTGCATATAAATATTGTTGATTTTTATCAGGTAAAGATGACAATATCTCATAAAGTTGATGAACACCATTTAAACTGATGATATCTATAATAAAGTAACACAGGCTTTAGAGTCAGAGGATTGTAACTATGATCCTATCATATTGTACTAGTGTGAAATTGCACAAGTTATTTAACTTCTCTGAGTATCAGGTTATTCACGTATAAAACATGAATAATGAATAATAATACCATTGTTAATAGTGATCATATATGTTGTTACAAGTTTTTGTTTTGTTTCTTTATTTGGCTTCTCATGGGCAAGAGAGGAAAGTCTGCAAAACTCCACAGACTATTTATCTTGCATGCCTTGAATGCCCTATGATGCTCCTTAGTGCTCCATGATAAAATGTTACATCTTTCACCCAAATTATGATAAAAGCAAAAACAAACAAAAATACCTAGGGTATTTTTGAACTATTTTAAATATTACCTCTGGTACTGTCTGTATTCAGCCCATCTTCCAATTTAATATTCCCAGGTGTCAAGTCTGTAAAGCTGCTCTCCCAGCATACAGTTTTGCCCTACTGCATGCTACCATTCACACCACTAACCTTTAGTTCCATCCAGAATTATACCATTTTCTTAGAGAGTGAAAAGGGCTGAGAAAGAAGGAACAAGTGCAGGATAACAAAATGAACGCATATACAACGCTGGGCTTAAGAGATAAGTTGTGGCTATGGTGATGTGTATGCTGTACATGTGTACTATACTTAAGAGATAAGCAGTACTGTGTGGTTAGTATTTGGGGTTTAAAAGACAAGTCATGCCAGGGTTTGAACTAGAAGTAGGAAATCTATGCACAGTCTAGCTTAACTATGGTTAAAACGAATATCTAAATGGAAACAACTGAAATGGATACTGAGTTCATAGTTTGGCTATTCAAGGGAGGCAATACGTACTCTCATATCATGGACTAAAGATACGG
>NC_048232.1:59197497-59209558 GCF_002007445.2 Ailuropoda melanoleuca
GAGAAGTAGGCTCCCCACTGAGCAAGGAGCCTGATGAGGGATCATGACCTGAGCGGAAGGCAGTCGCTTAACTGACTGAGGCACCTAGGCGCCCCATATTTTAAGTTCCTTTGCTACTTTGATTTCGATTTGGGATCTTGTCAAGATGCCTAACTCACATTCAGGTGGTAACAAACACTCAAATACCTCACTTTGAATAACCTTTGCTTTCATGTCTTCTGCATTTCCTTCAGCACAGGCCCAGACTCTTCTGGGATTAAGGATGTAGGTAGGAGCTTCTCGAACAGGAATGCTTGTCTCCTGAGCTACAGTCATGTTCTAGGTAAAGGATTCTGAGAATGCTCCCCTGTACAAGTATACAATGCTAACTCAAGGAGGCAGGCATATCAGGGATTTTGATATTTAAAGTGAGTTGTTATTCTCTTGCATAAATGAAATAAAAATGTGACAAAAGCTATCCCAAGGTAAATTAATTCAATACAATACTTTGCTGACCTAAATGATAAAGGGCTGTTCATGGAGTCAGTTTATTTAGCAGAAATTCTTTTTAAGGTAGAGCTCTCAATCAACAACCTCATGGAAAACTGTGACTATTATTTCCAATACTATGTTTTTATTTTAAATGCAATGGAACCCAAGTCCATAAATCAAAACAACTGGGAGAATTCTTACAGATAATAAATAATTTAAATCAGAGTCTATTAAAACAAGCAAGGATATATTATGGAATTGGATATAAATCCACATGAATATTTTAGGATAAAACATGAGACTGTAAAGAAATTTCACATTTGTGGTCAACCTCTTGGGGATCTACCCACAAATATCTAGGGCAATTCACATTCTTCTCTTCCCTACTAGTTGAGAGAGTTTGAAAAGCACTAGTCTAACATAACAACTATTTTAAAAGTTGTAGTTTTTTTTTAAATTAAATATTCAGAGAATTCAGATCCATATAGTTTTAAGTATTGAGAAATGAAAAAAGGTTGTCAAAATGCAAAAATAATTATAAAGACAAGGACATAGTAACACACATATTTAGAAGTGGAATTGTTACAGTCATATTATTAGGTGGCTTTATATAGAATGCCTGAAACAGTTCTATAAACACCAATATTTGTAAAAATCAAAACTACAATTGGAGGAGGAGGTTCCAAGTAATATTTAACCTCTAGTAGGTCAACTGCATATAAATATTGTTGATTTTTATCAGGTAAAGATGACAATATCTCATAAAGTTGATGAACACCATTTAAACTGATGATATCTATAATAAAGTAACACAGGCTTTAGAGTCAGAGGATTGTAACTATGATCCTATCATATTGTACTAGTGTGAAATTGCACAAGTTATTTAACTTCTCTGAGTATCAGGTTATTCACGTATAAAACATGAATAATGAATAATAATACCATTGTTAATAGTGATCATATATGTTGTTACAAGTTTTTGTTTTGTTTCTTTATTTGGCTTCTCATGGGCAAGAGAGGAAAGTCTGCAAAACTCCACAGACTATTTATCTTGCATGCCTTGAATGCCCTATGATGCTCCTTAGTGTTCCATGATAAAATGTTACATCTTTCACCCAAATTATGATAAAAGCAAAAACAAACAAAAATACCTAGGGTATTTTTGAACTATTTTAAATATTACCTCTGGTACTGTCTGTATTCAGCCCATCTTCCAATTTAATATTCCCAGGTGTCAAGTCTGTAAAGCTGCTCTCCCAGCATACAGTTTTGCCCTACTGCATGCTACCATTNTTCCATGATAAAATGTTACATCTTTCACCCAAATTATGATAAAAGCAAAAACAAACAAAAATACCTAGGTATTTTTGAACTATTTTAAATATTACCTCTGGTACTGTCTGTATTCAGCCCATCTTCCAATTTAATATTCCCAGGTGTCAAGTCTGTAAAGCTGCTCTCCCAGCATACAGTTTTGCCCTACTGCATGCTACCATTCACACCACTAACCTTTAGTTCCATCCAGAATTATACCATTTTCTTAGAGAGTGAAAAGGGCTGAGAAAGAAGGAACAAGTGCAGGATAACAAAATGAACGCATATACAACGCTGGGCTTAAGAGATAAGTTGTGGCTATGGTGATGTGTATGCTGTACATGTGTACTATACTTAAGAGATAAGCAGTACTGTGTGGTTAGTATTTGGGGTTTAAAAGACAAGTCATGCCAGGGTTTGAACTAGAAGTAGGAAATCTATGCACAGTCTAGCTTAACTATGGTTAAAACGAATATCTAAATGGAAACAACTGAAATGGATACTGAGTTCATAGTTTGGCTATTCAAGGGAGGCAATACATACTGTCATATCATGGACTAAAGATACGGGTCTATGAGGACGTTATAAGGTTCTCAAACATATTCATTGGCCTGCGTTTGGATTTTTCCTGTATACTTTTATGTTACCTGGAGACTTGGACTACTTATTAAAGGGGCATCAGATGTGACAATTCCTAAAATGCATATTTTATNGTACTCTCATATCATGGACTAAAGATACGGTTCTATGAGGACATTATAAGGTTCTCAAACATATTCATTGGCCTGCGTTTGGATTTTTCCTGTATACTTTTAATGTTACCTGGAGACTTGGACTACTTATTAAAGGGGCATCAGATGTGACAATTCCTAAAATGCATATTTTATGATAGCACTAACCTGCTTGCAACCTTTCAATCTCTACACAAACCTTTTCACAACAAATTCAGACTTCTTAAGATGACACATCATGACGTCCAGGGCATCTGCAAATCTCTCTATTCTTACTCTATTTCATACACACACACACACACACACACACACACACACACACACACACACTCTACTAGTCACATCAATATATGTGCAGATATTCCAATAGGATAACTTTTTAGAACTGTAGCCTTCACAGCTTCACCCTGGCACCTTCTTGTGCTGTTAGTCACCTTTTCAATATTTAGACTCAGCTTAAATATTTTTCCAGTTTCTGCAGTTTGGGAGTGTGAATCTGCTTAGCACTACATTATCATTCTATACAAGCCTCTACCAGTGCACTGAAGTCCTGCCACTGTAACTGTAGGGTGCTTGTTACCTCCTCTCCCAGTGGAGTTCAAGTACCTTCAAGATAGGGACCGTAGTTTATTTGTTTATAATGTTTGGTACATGAAATATAAAATACCTAAATATATTTTATAGGATAAATGATTAATTAATTGATTAATGGGATTTATTTCTCGGTATTATATGTAGAAATTGATATTTCTTTTCTGATTTTTGGCTACGTCTATTTTTAAACATTTAGAAAATGTATTAAATACAAAGCACAAGATAAAAATCATCTATTCTCCTACTATACAGGAAAAAAAAATAATTGTTAAAATTTTGCTTTATTTCCTGAATTCATTCACATATCCACATGTGTTTAAAATTTAAAATGAAAGCAAAGCATTCTAGAATTGCATTTTCGATCACGTATTTTTGAAAGGAAAACAATAGCTATTTTTAATAAGCTGACTGCAACCATCTAAATTCTAGGATGCTAGCAGGTTATTTTTAAACAAGAACAACTTTTTGTTTGGAAGAAACTTTAATGAGATCTTTAGTTATTCTAAGGAGAGACCAGAGTAGATTGGAGAGACTGAGACAAATTGGAATTCATTTGCTCAGTGAAACAGGGTAAAAGAGATTCCCCTTCTCATATTATAATAGAATTACTGGTTTTCAGCTGGACAAATGGCTGCCTAAAATGAAAACATTTCCCAGACTCTCATGTAATGTGACTATGGACAGACAATATAATGCAACATATAGCTTCCTGCAACTGTTACTAACAGACAGCTGGTGCATGTTCCTTGCCCCTTCCTCTTCATTCAGAGCTTTATTCTGCTTCTTAGAACGCAGTAGGATGGCTGGAACTCTACTTATATATAAGCAATTCTAGAATGATCTTTCTTAAACAAGAATCTGATACAGGTCTCTGATTGTTTTGTAGGGGAATATCCCTAAAAATGGAATACATGTTTAATGCATTTGATCAACAGTGTCAAATTGCACTCTAGAATGGATACAGCAAAATATAGTTACACAAACCATGGAAGAATGTTCCAATTCAAAATATTCTAAGTTATCACTGGACATTCTCATGTTTGAACCTTTGCTAATTTTTAAATAAAGTAATCTCATTGATATTTTAATATGTATTGTTTTTGTATTTACCGATTGGGTTAAATTTTGTTCATAATTATGACTTTTATCATTTTTCATTCTTAGTCTTTTCTTTATACAACCTTTTACTATATTAGTTCATCATATTTTCCTAATTGAAGGAATTGTGTATTTAAAAATTTATCTTTGCCATTAAAGATGAAAATACTATTTGTTCTAGTTTGAAATTTGTAATCCTTATTATGATATGTTTCAAGATACAAATTTAAAATTATGTAAAAAATATACTTCTATGAGAAACATTATTAGTAGAAAGAACCTGAATTATTCATTGTTCAAAAAAAGTTATGTCTACACATATTTACATTTAATGAGACAGCAGAGGATAATGTCCAACATAGGCCTTAACTTTAGGTTTGAGTGAAATCTTCTAATCCATGTTGAAAACACTTTGCCTTCATCCACACAGCTTAACAGAATCAAGAACTATTTCAGCAGTTGGCATTAACAAGACCTTGCTACTGAAGGAAGCTCTAGACCAGGCAGATAAATTTCTGACTAACTTTACTGTTTATTTCAGGAACTTTCTAAAAAAAGCATTCTCTGAACAACATACTGCTCAAATAACACTCTCTCAAGAAAAACAGATTTCTCTAAAGGGTAAATAGTCCCTTTCTTAGTGTCATTATAAATCACTCAACTGGGCAAGCCTCTTGCTTATCAAAATATTTTATTCATCAAATTCTTGCCTCACTGTGTCCACCTATTCTAAGCAGTTCTGACATGAACTTCACTCAATACTACTCAAATTTTGACATCAATTCAAATAGGCCTACCTAATACCAAATCCCCAAACCTTATGAATATATAACCTTGGCAACCAAGACCTCACACTCATTTCAGAAGCACTCCCAAAAAATATGCCAAGGTGGTAAGGTTAAGTCTCCCTTACTGCAGTATGGGATAAGCTTGGCATAGGTTGAATGAGGTCATTGACAGTTTATTTGGTGGCATTTTAGGAGAATTGGAAGTAGGTCATATGGACTCTTCAGGAGGTTGACAATTTACATGTGGTTCCTCTTCCCTATTTGACTCCCCTTCACTCAAGCCTTTCTTTAACATGCCCTTTCATGTCAGCTAGAGGACATTTTCAATTCTAGTCACTAGGAAACCCATGCTTCCCTTCAAGAGAGTCTCTAGTTTTCCTTTTACTTCTTTTGTCTTTTTCATCTTTGACTCTACCAAAGGTTTCAGTCATTCGGCAACTTTAAGACCCATTCATTCTTAAAGAAGTGGGATGTGGGTGGAATGGTGGAGGAGACATATGGAGAGTGGAAGACCCACAGCTGGCCAAAATGAGCTTTTAATAAAATAATATTGCCAGTTAGTTAGCATGCTAAAAGGGAACCAACCTTTTTTTTCCTCTGTCTTGGTCCGCATTAGCAAATCCTCCCTTTTTAAATCCTAGCAGATCAATTTAAGGAAAGAATGAAAGCTACATCCCATTCTATGTGGCATTTTTCAGAAGATCTCATAGATCCTGCATCTCTAAGTGACTGGGTAAGCATTGGGGGAGGCACAAATCACTTCTTTCAAATTCCACAAACTGGAATTTGTCTTTCTGTCATGCAGTAATGTATGTGTAAGAGTCAATCATCAATTCAATTGCCTTTCAGCTTCACAACAAAGAAAATCATCTGGATTTTAGCAACAGGTAGATTGCCAATTTGCTTTGTCAGAAGCATTATGAGTTTTGAAAGGAACATATACCGTAAGTTCATACAGATCTTCCTAAGTTTTCTTCAATTTTATGAACACGTAATTGTAATGTTTTGTAAGTTTCATTTATGCCAACTCAACTGACTACTTTCAGCATTTTCACCCGGAATATAATTCTTATTTTATCTTCCTAACATTCCGGTATCAAAATAATATGTTTGTGTTATGCACACGTAATTTTTTTATGTAGATATCCTTTTCACATAGTATTCATTGCATTTTCCAGAAGGAAACTTATTTATCCTTTAGTATTTTGTAACTAAAAGTTTTTAAATATTTTACCTACTAAATTATAAATCCTAGTGAAGATATATCAGTGATTCATAATATTTACATAAGAATAAATAGCTTATTTTTTCAATAAATTGTTTATAAATATATTCAGGCATTCTATTCTTGTCCTTAGAAAACACACTAAATTTTACATTAAGATACCCTTTTACAGCTGCTATATTTAATATTATGGCTGTTGTCACTTTTTAAAAAATGAGAGAAAGCAAAGTTTTCAATAGAGGCATATTTATAAATCTGAATCCAAATGTTATAAATCTTGAGGTTTGTTGCATAATATTTTATTTTATAAAAGTCTAAATTTTTTTTATTTTTTCCCTTTCTTCTTATTAAAATGTAATTTATTGGATATAGTTAAAAACTTCTGTTTACATTCAATTCAATAAGTATTTATTGAAAAACTACAATGGGCAAGATGCCCTGCATAAAATATCTATTAGAATCAAAATGGCTCTTGATTCAAGGAGCTATGTTGTTACATATGAAAAGTCAAGAAAGCACTGATAGATAAAATGCTGTGGAAGATGACTAATGTAATTTATAAATCTCAAGCTTATGGTGAAGATTAAAAAATTAGATTTGGATTTTACCCATACAGAATTCACTAGACCTAGATGAACAGAGTTGGGGGATACTGTATAGTTGATGGGCTATCAAAGGAAAAAATTAAATTCCAGTGACCTCTGAGAATGAACACTGCTTGCATCTTTTCTTCTCAAAACAGTGTTACTGTTGTTTTTAATTTGAAATGCATTTCATATACTGATATCTGATAGTGAGATTGTCCTTTACACCTTAAATGGCTTACTGAACACCCCAGGAACATGGCCCAGGCAGAGCAAGAAAAGTAAGGAAACATAAATAAGCAAAGATGAAATACACAGCATTTGTTAAGAAATTATAAACAAGAGGGGCACCTGGGTGGCATAGTCAGTTAAGCATCCAACTCTTGGCTTTGACTCAGGTCATGATCTCAGGGTTATGAGATCGAGCCCTATGTTGGCCCTGCACTCAGCTGCAGAGTCTGCTTGGGATTGTCTCTCCCTCTCTCTCTGCCTCTCCACCCAACCCCCCCAAATAATAAATAAATCTTAAAAAAGAAATTATAAACAATAAATCTGAAAAATAATTAGGCTATATTATGAATAATCTTACATGAGTCTTAGGGTTGCATGCTATTAAACAGATATCTCATTTGACAAGATAATTGTTGGAATAATAATGCATTGCAGTTGGCTTTATTACCAGATGTATTTCTGTTCAAAAGGTTAGAGACCTGCCACTACAAGCCATCTTCTCCCACTTGTGGTCATATTCTCCATCCAAAGGAGCCCATTTGGATGAACAAGATTCCTTGGCAGAAAAAGAGGGGTTTTTTGTTTTTGTTTTTTAATATTATTCTTTTACAAAGAGGATACTTTGTTTTAGCTGCTACCCAATCCAGAAATTCTTTAATTGTATTTTTTTTTAAATTTCTGATTAGTCTCTGGGTAAAATCACATGTTCTGCTCAGGCATCTCAACCACCTACATGACAGCTTTGCTTCAGAGTTGTAGACAGTCAGCAATTGCCACTCTCTATTTTGTTTGTTTTATGTTAGCCAGTTGTAGCCTTATTATCTGTAGACCATAGATCTAATCTATGCAGATATTCTCCAAACATAACTTTGAGTGGTAAGAAGACAAGTTAAGAGGAGCTACCTAGGCATTCCCTCCCTGAAACTTCTACGAAAGACTAAAACAAAGAAGCAGAAACAGTTCCAAGGGATTGTGCCTGACCTGGTGCCCCTTCGTAGGCAATGGGAAGGAACTGACATTTTTCAAGCAGGAGAATGATATCAGAACTGAACATTGCTAAAAGCAATTTGGCAGCAATGTCAAAGTCATATCGGAAGGAAAATATAAATTATTTAAATAGACCAAGTGTAAAGTAATAAAAGCCAGCAGGAGGCATCCAAAGGAAGGATCTAGATTTAAAAGGCAGAGTTAAGATGCACAGACACCACAACTAATTGGATGGGGAGAGGTAGTAAGGGAGGAAGAAATAACTAGGTTTTCAAATTTGGGTGGTTGAGAAAATATTGAGCTTATCGATGGAGGAATTCAGGAGAAAGAAGGAGTTTTGAGGTGAGAACAGTCAAAATTGGGTTTGTGCCCAATAGGAACTATACATAAAAACTTCCAGAAGACAAAGGAAAATTGGATCTGATTTATGAAAAAAAAATGAGAATCAGAGATTTTGAAATACAGATTTGGCTCATGTGCCTAAGATGAAAATCCTCCATTGCAAAAGATAAAGTGAATCTGTTATTAGTTAAAATTAGTTTATATTTGGTAAAGAAACAGCAGATGGTTATTGTTGATCTTTAAAATATGTCATATTAACCTTCAAATAAACCTTTCTTCATTATTAAAACTATAAAGATAATGCTATTTTCCTCAGAGTTATAATGGAATAAGAAACAACAAAAATATATGAATGGGACTAACATGCATGTTTAATTTTGGGAAGTTCTATCTTTAGTTAGATAGCAAAGTCAAAATAAATTACCCTCAGGTTTCAAGTATTGATACCCATTAGGCTTACTTATGTCAGCACATAATTTCATAGCTCTGAGTCAGAAGTCTATTGAATCAAAGTGGGTAGATTAATGAGGAAAACTTCTACAGGAATTTCTTTTATTTTAAATCCAGCACACATAAAGAATTGCATAATACATATTCTAACATTCTGAACTAAAAGTTCAATGTTTACAGGCCTCAGGCAAATGCTCAATGCCTTCCAAAAATATTAGGCACACAGTCAAGAAGAAAATTCATTCTCCATTGGAGCCTACTAAATTAACACCTGTCATATTAAATCCCTCATCTATTTCCACTGTTTAGAAAATGCAGGGTCTAATCTTAATGTGAAAGTTCAGTATAAAAACTACATATTGTTTGTGAACCTGGAATTTTGGTAAATAAAGCAAATCAGTGAATAGTTATCACCCATGCTGTATTTATTTTTGCAATTCAGAATTTTTTAATTTTAAAAACAAAAATTTAGAATCAATGTATTTTATAATTGGAAGGAGGGCCCTAAGATATTTTTTACACCAAAAGATGGGTTGCAGAACTCCTGTGAACGATAGATAAAGCTTGGGTCATTCCACAAATGTTTAGGTAAACTTTATTTTTAAAACCTATAGTAACATATTGTATGAATGCTGAAATATCATACATTAAATACCAACACATTATTTGTCATTAGTTTTGAGTTTATACTTTGGAGGTAATTCAACCTGGAGGGAAACTTGAGATAAAAACTCTCCTACTGTGCTTGTGTAATTGAAGAGTATGAAGAAATTGAAAATTCAGCTTTAAAAACATATTATCATATAGCAGAGGTAGCAGGCAGAATATGGGATCCCCTCTGAATAACAGAAATGAATAAATTTAAGTTGTCTGACATTTTAGTGGAAGTACAGAAGAATAAATACAACCCAGGGTAATTAAAAAATAACAAAATAATAAAACTAACATAAGTGATAACTTATTTTTAACTTGCATTTTTAATATTTTTATATTCAGTACAACTGACCTATTATTCTCCTCGATTGACTTTATAAGTACAAATGCTCTGCATTTTATAAATAAAATTTAAGTATATAAATTCTGCTTTTAACTTTGAGCACATGGTCAACCTGTCTTCTACGGGTTTTATCATAGTCAGTTCAGGATGCTATAACAAAGAACCATAGGCTGGGTAGCTTATAAACAACACAAATTTACTTCTCATAGTTCTGAAGTCTCGAAGTCTGAGGTAGGGTGACAGCATAGTTGGGTTCCAGTGAAGACCCTCTTCCAGAATGCAGACTGCTGACCTCTTGTGCATATTTTTATGTGGAGGGAAAACAGCAAGCTAGCACTCTGGCCTTTTCTTTTAAGGGCACTCATCCCATTCATGGGTGCTCCATCCTCAGGACCTAATTACATCCCAAATTCCCCACCTCCAAATACCCTCACATTAGGGGAGATACAAATATTCAGTCCACAGCGGTGTTTGCTTAGTAGTATCCAATGATGATATTTTACTTACTTCTATGGTCATTCATGACATAGATTACTAATGTCCTCTTTACTATTGGAAACAGAGTCATTAATGCCTATAAATCTAATCATATTAGATAATGAATTTTTAAAAACCCAAACAAATTAAAAAAACTCATCCTTAAGATTCTGTCCTTCTATAAAAACACTCTTGGAAATAATATCCATGTTAGGTTTCACCAAAAAAATAGAAAAATACACATATATGTTTGTCTGTGTATATATATATATATATATATATATATATATATGGCACAAATATATGTATGTATGCGTGTTTATGGGTTTGTGTGTATGTGTGTGTAAACACATACATATGCAGAGAGAGATTTATTTCATGACATTAGTTTATGCAATTATGGAGTCTAGGTAATAAGTTTGAATTCTGTAGGATAGGATGGCATGCTGGAAATTCTCAGGCAGAAACAGATGCTGTAGTCCATCTGGGGGAGTTTAATCTTCTTTAGGAAAATCTCAGTTTTGTTCTTAAGATCTTTCAACTGATTGTATGAAGTCTATCTAGACTATCAAGGATAATATCCTTTACCTAAAGTGAATTGATTATAAATGTTAACCATATCTACAAAATACCCACACAGCAAAACTTAGATTACTGTTTGGTAGAATAACTAAGGACTATGGCCTAGCCAAGTTAATATATAAAACCTACCATCGCAGCAGTAAAAAAGTTAAAAAAAATAATAATTAGGAATTGGTGGGACAAATAGAAAACAAATAAGATGGTACAATAAAATTTCACCTAGTAATAATTACATTTAATGTAAAAAGTCTAAATACATTAATTAGAAGGGAGATACTGTCAGACTGGATATAAGACCAAACAAAATTGTCTATAAGGGACAGCCTTTAATAAAAAGTCAGATATAAGCTAAAAGGGAAAAGAAGGAAAATGTGTATCATGCAAATTCAAATAATATGAAAGCTAGACAGGCCATATTAATTTAAGACAAAATAGACTTCAGGAGAAATAATATTACCCAAGATGAAAAGGAGTATTTCATCATGATAAAAGTATAAATTCATCAAGAAAATATATCAATCAAAAATATGTATGCAAATAATAAAAGAACTTAAAAATAAAGAAAACTGAAGAGAAAAATGTATATCTATAATAATATTATTACTTAAAAATGCCTCTTGAACAACTGATAAAGCAGATATATAATAAATAAGTTAACAGTATACTTGAACAATGTCCTAACAATAAACACAATGTGATTGTTATATAAGAGTATACCAGATAGTTACAAAAATACACATTTTTTTTGCATAAACACAGTCCCTAATACATTTTCAAGGATAGAACTTGTACAAGAATATATTCTCAGGCTACAACATAATTAAATTAAAAATAAATAACTACAAACTACTAAGAAAGTCCCTAAAACAGTATATTAAACAGCATATTTCTAAATATCTCATGTATCAAAGAATTCACCAAGGAAATTAAAAAAAAATATTGTTGCTGAATCACAATGAAAAGGCAAAAAATAAAATTTGCTAAATGCAGCAAAGCAGTTTTAAGAAGAAAATTTATAGTAACATACAGGGTTGTTGAACCAGTATGTTGTATACCTGAAACTAATCTTAACATTGTCTGTCAACTATACTGAAATTTGAAAAAAAAAAGCTTCATGAACCAACCAAAAAGAAATGTTCAAATTCAGTGGACTGAATTTTCACTTTATGAAACTTGAAAAAAAAGAAAGG